>NW_009696738.1:0-332 GCF_000703405.1 Apaloderma vittatum
GCCGGGTCCCAGTCCTGCGCCGTCACCACGTGCGTCACCGCGTCGCTCATGTAGGGCGCCAGCGTCCTGCCGACCAGTATAAACCAGTATGGGCCGGTACGGGCCAGTACGAAAGAGCACAGACCAGTACAGACCAGTATAAGGGAGCACAAACCAGTACAGACCAGTATAAGGGAGCACAGACCAGTACAGACCAGTACGACCTCCCAGGATGACCCAAAGCAACCCAGTATGTCCCAGTATCACCCAGTACGACCCAATACAGCCCAGTATGACCCAGTGTAGCCCAGCGTGACCCAGTACAAACCAGTATCACCCAGTATGACCCAGTA
>NW_009696739.1:0-831 GCF_000703405.1 Apaloderma vittatum
AACAAAGAGCAGGTTGGTTCTGAAAAGCAAGTGGCTGGGTCTGAACTGAGAATGTGAGTTTAAAGTCGGGGGGCAATGGGGGGACCCCGGTGTCCTCGTGCTGGTGCGGCTGGCATCACCTTGGCCATCGTGTGCCCCCTGCCAGCCTAAAGGGACGTCATCACCACTGTGAGAGAACGGCTTTCCGGTTGTTATTTTTCCTGTTCTTTGTAATACCCCTCTCGGAGCTTGAAAATAAACAACTGAAATTTAAAAAAAAAAAAAAAAAGGAAAAATAAAGAAAGAAAAAGTGCTTTTTTTCTCTGGAAATGTCCCAACCAGGAATTATTATTTTCCCCAAGGACACTTTGTTCCCTGAAGAGCTGGGGAAGGACCAGCGTGAGGGACTTTGGGGATGTCTGGCTGGGGAGATGCTCCTTGAGGGGGGTCTCAGCTGATTTTCCAGCCTGGGGGGAGAGTTATTCTGGTGACTTTTTAATTTTTTGGGGAGGACTCCTTGGTCGGGATAGGGTGGATAAACCACATGGGGTTAAAATTCCTCCTCTTTGCTCCATCAGCGGGTACCCAAAGCATCATTTTTTTTCCTACCTCCTGTACATCTCCCCGGTGCAATAAAAAAAGTCATTTTGAGGTAGCCCAAGCTATATTTTCCACCAGAAACAACCCTCTACAGAAAAAAAAATGAAATTACTTTGCAGTTTCTGGACTTTTCCCCGTTTTTCAGCAGATCTGTGACATGTTTGGGCCTTTGGAAGAGAAATCAGATGGGCAGGTTGATGAGATGCGATTTAGAGATTACACCCAGCGGTTTTTTAACCGAAGGAGGCGAAA
>NW_009696739.1:930-1285 GCF_000703405.1 Apaloderma vittatum
GGGGGGGGGGGGGGGGGGGGGGGGCCCCCCACGACTCTGGTTTTGCGATGGGAGAGCATCCATGGGTGGCCTTTGGAGGGGGATATTAACGAGTAAATGTCAAATGCCATTAACAACGAGGTGAGGTGACATTCAGGGTGTGAAACCTGTCCCCTGAAGGGATTTGGGGACGTGGGGAGCTACAGGGAAGCCCTTTGCATTGCCCGGACCCTTTGCATTGCCCGGAGCTGGTGACGCTGCCGTCCCCTGCATGGGAGCCCCAACTTGGGGGAAAACCAGCCTGAATCCTGCTTTTCAAGCACTGAGGTGGCGCTTTTGGGTGGAAAAAGAGGGTAACCCTAAAAGACATCAGGCA
>NW_009696740.1:0-240 GCF_000703405.1 Apaloderma vittatum
TGCATCCATCCATCCAATCAACCAATCACCTCAGAAGACACCCATCCTTTACTCATTCACACTCATTCAATTATTCAGACATTCTTCCAGCCATCCCTCCACACACCCATCTGACCTATCAAATATCCGAAAACGCACAAAATCTTACCCGTACCATCTTTCCAGGGATCATCCTACCTCTTCATTGTTCCAAATTGCACACATCCATTCACCCTTCCTTCCATCCATCCATCCTCAAAT
>NW_009696740.1:488-912 GCF_000703405.1 Apaloderma vittatum
GGCAGCACTGGCGGCTGGCCTTGGGCATCCCTGTACTGCACCGTGAAGGAGTCAAAGGTGCCCTCGGGGACGCTCCACTCCAGCTGCACGGACTCGGGGGTCACGTGGGAGGCCCTGAGCTCCCCCAGGACTGGCTGTGACGGCGGTTCCTCCTCTGGCTCGGCTGGGGCTGGGACAGTGACAGAGAGGGGATAAGCCAGGGCATGAACATCCAGCCAACCGTGCACCCATCCTTCCGTCCAAATTCTTCTATCCTTCCATCCAATCAGGCATATAGATAGTTGTTTCAGCCAATCAATCCCCCACCTTCCCATTCACCATCTTCTCTCCATGTGGACAAGGTTCTAACCCTCCTTCCAACACTGCATCCTTTCAGCCATTGATTTCTGCATCTATCCAGGTACCCAATCACCATTCTTTCCAT
>NW_009696740.1:974-1872 GCF_000703405.1 Apaloderma vittatum
CATCAATCTATCTTTGCATCCATCCATCCGTCAGCCGGACAGTACTGTCAAATCTATTCTCTGATTCTAAGAGGTTCAAGTACCCAAAAATCATGTCCTACTCCAAAACTTGGGTCTACAGGGAGAGGTATCCACAGATTCTTCTCACCTGTGACAGCGTCGGTGGAGATGGGGCCCAGACGTTTGCGACCCCACACCCCGTACAGGTTGAACTTGTAGCGGCGGGACGGGGACAGCCCAGGCACGGTCACCATGCGCGAATCCCCCTCCACGGGCAGCACCTGCGGCTGGCCTTGGGCATCCCTGTACTGCACCGTGAAGGAGTAAAAGGTGCCCTCGGGGATGCTCCACTCCAGCTGGACGGACTCAGGGGTCACCTGGGAGGCCCTGAGCTCCCCCAGGACTGGCTGGGATGGGGGTTCCTCGTGATGGAGCTGTGACAGAGAGGGGACAATATAGGTCTTGAACATCCATCCCTTCATCCGTTCCTTTTCCCTTCATTCCCTCTCTGAATACATTCCCCCATCAAATCATAGAACCACCTAAATGTTACTTTCAACCATCTCTGATCATTCATCCACTTCATCACCCTTTCACTTTGTTGCTCCAAGCACCCAAACCACCAAGTCCATGAGGAAGACAAGACTCATCTGTCCATCCATCAGTTGACCCAACCACCTCACACTGAATTCATTCTAATGGACAACGATGCCTCAATGGAAGCCTCAGTCATCCAATCCTTTCTCCAAATATCTGTCCTTATGTCCATCTACTGATATATATCCATCCATCCCATCCATCCATCCATCCATCTGTCATCTCTGTAAGAACATTTTTTGATCAACCTCTCCTTGAATCCACACATTCTAAGAAACCAAATGTTCCTGTATTCATCCAC
>NW_009696741.1:0-862 GCF_000703405.1 Apaloderma vittatum
GGCGGGGGCTGGCGCCCACCACGCCGGGGTCCGGCTCAGCCCCAGCCGCCCCCTGGGCACACGTGTCCCCACGAGTTTAGTGCCGGCGGATGGTGGGTGGGCACTTGGGCTGGTTTCGGTGGCTCATGATGCAGAGTGGAAACATGGACTCTGCCCTCCGCGCTCAAAAAAAGGGGCTGTCTCTGAGGCCCGGGTGAATGATTACACCGCCCCTCCCCATGGCTGCCCTCAGCCGGGTCTCATTTTGGGTGCCCAGCCAGGCTGCTTTGGTGCTGCTCCGGTGGACACCGCCCACCAAAACACCCCCATGCTGGGGCTGAGCTGCCACGCTCCCCCCAGGGCCGGCTGCCCACCAGCTTCCCCATGGGATCCCCAGTTTCCCCATTCCCATCGCCCTGGAGCATCACTTGATGGTCTCACTGCTGTTTTCTTGGCACATGCAACAGGCACACACAAACCTGGACTTTTTGGTTCCCTGAGCAAAACGGTTCTTTCCCGTCCCACCCCAAGGGAAGTTGCGGGAGGCTCTGGATCCGCCACCCCCCACCCCAAGCAGGGACCCCACGTCTCTCCAGGTTCACACCGATGTTTTCGCTGGGGAGCGAGGACCCAGTGGAGCGGATCCCCGGGCCTGCCCCCAGTGTTTCAGCCTGGATGGGATGTCACCCTGTCAGTCAGGCTTGTCCATCCCAGGGAAAAAATATTGGATTTGGGGAAAACCCAGGGAAACCAAAGGGTGAAGCCAGGGCACTGGTGTGCCTGAAGGGGCTGGCAGAGCTGCAGGCTCTGCTGCTGTACTGGAGCCCAGAGCAAAGGGGATGGAGGGCACTGAAGCACCATCCAAAGCAGAGCCCCGGGGTCT
>NW_009696742.1:0-2565 GCF_000703405.1 Apaloderma vittatum
CGGAGCTTGTGTAGGAATTAGGGGTGAAGGGAGGGTGAGGGGTTCCCTCCCATTTTTCACCTGGGTAGCTTGAGGGAAAATCATCCCTAAAAGCCCGGTTGCGTATCCCCGGGGTACAGGTAGCGTCGCGTCGTGACAGGGCTGGTGCTAAGCAGCACAGGAGGGCAGCTGCTGCAGCAGAATTAATTTGGGCTTGGAAGATGCTTTGAAAGCCTGAGATGAAAGGCCAGGGCTGAGCACAGAGCACTGCAGCTCCCAACATGGGGGAAGGACCCCGCTGTCGGTCTGGCGAGCTCATCACCGATGGCCCCATCAGCCTTTCCAACCCCTCCTGCCCCAGGTGAGGCAGCAACCTGGCTCGGGGGCATTTTGGGAGGGTTGGTGCACCCCCGAGCTCACTCAGGTGTTGTGTGGTCCTTCCTTGGGGTTGGCAGGACCCCTCAGCTTTGGTGTGGGCCAGGGTGAGTGGGTGCAGGGGAGGAAAGGATGCTCTTGGTCAGCTCCCAGGGTTCACAACAACTCAGGCCAATGAAGTAGAAAAGGGCTCAGGGGTTTTGGGGTGTCTTGGGGTGCTGGCCAGCAAAGCCAGAGGTTTCCTCAGCTCATTTTTTACAAGTTCAGCTGCAAAAGCTGGAAAATTGCTCTCCTGGGCAGGCAGCACCTGAGCCGCTCAGGCAGTGGGGCTGGAAGGGGAGCACCCAGTCAGGGAGCTGGGCAGGAGCCAGGGCAGCATCCCAGGACAGCATCCACCCCAGCAAACACGGAGGGAAGGGGCACACAACCCATCGCTCGCCCGCAGCGAGCAAAGGGCAACAATTTCTGGATGCGCTTTCGGAGCAGGCAGCAGCCAGGCTGAGCGAACCTCCGAGTCAAAGAGAATTTGCTGCCTTCCCTCGTGGTGTCACAAGAAATAACAGAGAAGGCAAGAAAATGCGAAGAGAAGGACTCGTCTTCCAGGCCACAGGAATTAACAAAGTGGCACATTTGAATGCGCCGGAGTATTTTTAATACCGTGGGTGGAATCGGGGTTATTGGGTTTTTCTGGGACATCTCCAGAACGGACCCGCATCCTTTGGGTCTCGGTGATTTCCCAACCCGGGTTCTTGCTGAGAGGCATCTGTCAGTACTGGGCAAAGGTGGGAGAAGGGCATTTAGTCACACGCAGCCAGGTGACACCTCCAGCTCCCAACACTGGCCATTCCCCACCTCACCTTCGTCCCACCACGGACCAGGCTGTCAAACAGAATTACACGGGGCGAGGGGTGCTGATTTATGCATCGAAGCCCCCAAAAGGGGGTTGGATACACTGCAGGTAAACATGACAGCCAGATTGCTGTTCTGAAGAATTTACAGCATTATAAATCCGTGGTCTGACCTGTGATGGGGAAGG
This sequence comes from Apaloderma vittatum, assembly GCF_000703405.1. Taxonomy (NCBI): domain Eukaryota; kingdom Metazoa; phylum Chordata; class Aves; order Trogoniformes; family Trogonidae; genus Apaloderma; species Apaloderma vittatum. Next base: position 1,391 of record NW_009696742.1, read on the forward strand.
GAATCATCTGCGTTGTGAAATGAATTTATTGCTACAGGGCTTTGACGGGAATAAATCAGTATTTGCTTGGTCTGGGGCAAATAAGGGGCCACCGTAAATCGGCAGAACTGCGGCGGTTGGGACTAGCTGAGAACCTGTCCTATTTCTGTAAATTACTAGATGAGTGTCAGAAGGTTTGCACGGAGAGGCAATAGTTTTTATTAGGACAGTTGATGTATTTGGAGAAACCAGAGGCGCTCCCAGGCACACGAGCACTTCTTCAGGCCCAGCCTTTCGTTCCATATTGTCCATGAGAATCCAGGAATTGTACCCAAGTGCTAATATTATTTTTTCTAAGTTAGAAGAACCATCCATCCAACCCAAATGCAGCACCATCACTCAAAAGGTGTCAGACCCAGAGATCTCATAGTCCTGCTTGGCTTAGGCGATGCCCTGTGGCATTTCTAGATACCTCCAGGCTATTGATAAGAAATGGCAGCAACGGCTGAAAAACCAGTTTGGAAACCACGCCCTGCCTGAGTATTCTCTTACATTCTGCACTTTTTTCACTCAAATTCCTTCCCCAAAGCTGGCGTCACACAGAAAACGACACAAGAACTCGCCGCTGAGCTCTCCAGAGACGATGGCGAGTCTCCTCAGGAGGATGAATGCACCATTATCCGAAAAGAGGAATAAACTGCCCTTGTCTCCGTGCGCTCTCCTCGGGGTAGCCGTGGTGGTAAACAAAAGCCAGGCACAAAGGCTGTTCTCACACCAGAACCACGTGCGCTGCGGGGTGTGAGGCCTGGGACGCGAGCAAGCAGACAGCGGTTTATTTTATAAAGGAAATGGAGAGGATCTGGGCGTATTTCTCGTTGTCAGAAGGCGTGATTTCTTCTGCTCTCGGAAGCCGTCAAACAAAGAAATATTTTGTGCTAAAACAAATCCATCCCATACAATTCTCCGTTATTTGTAAAGCAGCGCTCAAACCACAATCAAGACGGAGATCTCACCCCAAAACGGTGTCGCTCGCCATCATAAAGCGCTGACACCGGCATTTCCAAACCAAATTTGTGCCCGCTCCTGCTGGTGAGATCACCGCCACGGGGTCTGAACAGGCACAGCAGGCTGCGGCCGTGGTACTGCCCTCCAGAAACCCGCATGTCCCGGTGCCACCGGGGCTTCCCGGGGTGAAA
>NW_009696742.1:2677-3128 GCF_000703405.1 Apaloderma vittatum
GTTTGCCCCAAGCTGTGCCACCACAGCCTGGCCCAGCACTGTCACGGTCCCCCTGCAGCCCTCTGCGAGCTTGAGGGGTAACATGGGCCCCATGGGAGCCCCCCCAGCAGCGAGGCAGCCCCCGGCAGAGCGAGCAAGCGCTGCAGGCCCCCAGCGCAGCCCGGACTTGGTTTGTGAGTGGGTTCTGCTGCGAGTGGGCCCGGCTCGTGAGTGGGTGTGGGCTGCGAACGGGCACAAGGTGCGAGTGGGAGCTGGCTGGGAGTGGGTCCAGGCTGCTTGTGGTTCTACGCTGAGTGGGTCCAAGTGGTCTGTGGGGCTGGCTGAGAGTGGGTCTGCAGTGTGAGCGGGCATGAGTGGGTCCAGGCTTAACAGGGTCTGGGTTACATAGGCCCCATTTATGAGCGGATCTGCGTTGTGACTGTGCCTAGGACATGAGCAGGTCCAGGCTGGG
>NW_009696743.1:0-7068 GCF_000703405.1 Apaloderma vittatum
CGGCTCCGAAGTGCTCCCAAAGATGAAAAACCGCCCTAAACGCAGCCCCTGCCACGCACTTGGAACTTTTTGAGGCGCTTCTGTAACGACGGACGTGACGGCGGTTCCAGGCTCTCCCCGTCCTCGACGTGACAAGGATCCGACGAGCCTTTTGAGGACACGAGGAGTGGGAGGTTTTCCTTGGACTCTCTCGGAGCTGCCTCCCAACGCAGAGCTAAGGACTGTGAGGAGAACGTTTTGAAAAATTCATTCTTTGTTGCAGTTGAACATTTCAGGGTTTTAAGCACATTTGAAAATAGAAAGGATTTTGGTTTGTCAGTTTAACTTGGATTTTTTTTTGTTTTGTTTTGTTTTTTTTTTAAACAGAGCTTAGATTTCTAACAAGGGAAAATTGCTGGTGGTCCCCGAAAGTGCTGCTGTTAATTGTTTTAATTAACAAAGGGAAAAATGTATATAAGCAGAATATTAAAATTACCATTAATTCCATGAATTTAAATCTTGTCATTCATTGCCTTAAAACTTTCTCTTCGTTTCCGTACGGCATGCCAAACCAGTCGATGGCTTTTAAAAATGTATAGTAGACCAATGTCAGTTTGTATAAAAGTACCAAGTGAAAATATTTATTATATGCATTGGAAAAAAAAAAATGGTTTACCTATTGAATGTTACCTGTTTATGTAGAAATCTTTAGATGTAATAAAAAGCATTCAGTTACGTTGTGTTTCCTGGGGGAGGGGGAAGAGAAAGGAGGGGGGAGGAGGGTGTTTTCTTTGAACGCAGAGTTGCAAAGGTCCCTTTTGAACGGCAACACTTTGCTTCTAGAGGTTTTGTGGCACGGAGAATCTCCCACTTGGCTCTCCGAGCTCTGACAATGCTGCTTTGTTTCACGAGTGTGTGTGAAGTGCTGCTCCTTTTTTTATTTTTTTATTTTTTGCTCGCTTTGATTTGGACAATATTTACCCACCCGGAGAGAGGCTGGTAACCTCCTGTTATGATACAGATGCATTCTGGAGTAATCCAAAGTGATTTTGATCAATCCCCATGACATCCAAGCTTTTATATTGTCTGCAGCTGAAAGGATTTGTTAATCAACTGTTCTGGTCAATAGGGAAGAATGAAGCTTGTGTATTGGATCGCTTGTAATTGGGCTATTGATGCATATTGGAAACAAATGCTTCTCAAATGAACTCCTTGTTTCATAAGCTAATTAGGTTCCCGCTCAAAGCCCACGAGATTTTTGCTCGCCTTCGTCCGCTGGGACCTCTGTAGCAAAGGTCTGAACGGCTCCGGGGCGGGGCAGAAACCGAATTCCGCGCTGTGGGCAGACCTCCAGAAGGCACTGGTGCAGGAGGGCTCAGCGTCAAGGTAGGTGGGTTTTTTGTCCAAACGTTGAGATTAACTCTGAATGGAGGGGGGAGAGAGTTACGAGGGAAATCTCTCTCCTCGCTGTTAGCTGGGACCTGTCCTTGTTTTTTTCTAGTGCGTCTCACCTGTTTTTCTGGAGTGGTGTCTGGATGCTGCTTGTAACTCCCCGATTTTCGGAGAAGCAAGGTTTTTCCGTTTTATCTTTGTGGAGTAGGAAGGCCTAATAGAAGAGCGGAGGGATGTGGTGGACAGACATGACGAGGGATGTCAGTTTTACATTAGGCAAAGTTTATTTCCCCTGGAAGCATGACTGTTGGCTGTTTCGGTCGGTGTCTTAGCACGTCAGCTCCCAGTCCGAGTTTACTGGTTGAGTTTGGGACTAGTCTTGTGAGAACTGCAGGCTCTGCAGCTTGGCTCTGCAGCAGGGCAGGCTGGGAACAAAGCTGCCATTTGTCTTAAACTTGCTCATACTTCAGGGTTTTGGGCTTGGGGTTTTTTTGTGGTTTTTTTTTTTTCTCAGTTTCTGACTGGGTTTGATTCCGTGTCGCAGTGGTGCGGGATGGTCTTGGGCTGTGCCGGGCACCTCAGCAGGGGGCGCGTGCGTCGTATCTGCAGTGGCTTTCACAATTTAATTGTTGATTATTTCACAGAGAGGTGGTTTCTTCAGTGAAGAAGATGCAGAATTAGGAAAAGGAAGGAGGGGCGTGGGTGGAAGGGGTTTCCTGTGGGTGGGAGCCGCAGCACACCTGCGTGTGCTGCTGCTGGGCTGGGACTGTGCAGCGCCAGTCTCTGCAAATTTCCAGTTGACTCCAGAGAGAACGGTTCTGCTGTTTGTTACCCCAAATTTCACACCCCGGTCTTGAGGACCTGAACTAAAGCTGCTGAGATGCAGGTGGAATAAGATCACTAATGGCTGCTGTGGGTCAGAGACGGGGGCGGGTGTTTTTCTGCTGCAGAGAAGCTGACTTTTCATGGCCCCTGTTTTTCCCTGCCAGGCTGGCTGTAGGAGCATGTTCTGGGCAGCCAGCCCAGAACTCAGTGACAGATAAATTTACCAAGCGCAGCGTTTTCTGTGCGTCACCTCAAAACGCAGGGGCAGCCGAACCGCCCAGAGACTTGGCCTTGCGAGATGCTGCACCTTAATAAATGGTGTGACAGAAGGACGACGACACGGAGAGCTCGTGTGTCCGGGGAGCGAGAGATGGGGCGAAACGAGACAGCGGTCACAGACCCTGTGGGGCTGTTAACCTGGCAACTTCGTGACAGGGGTATGTCTGGTGGGGATCATCCTGTGGATCTAAGGAATCCCGGGGAGCTGTGCCTGGGTATGTTGAATTTACGGCCATGGTGACATAATCACGCTTCTGGGGAATCGGTTTCAATGCAAAGAACCGTGTCTGGGCGTGGGTGTGTGGAAGGAGTGAATGGGTTTGGGTGGAGGGACACTTTCACTATAAGCCCTTAACGGCAAGTCGCCATTTATGCCACACTCAGTAGACTCAAGTGCATTTTTAAAATAAGAGTTGGGTTTTTTTCCTAGCCATGACACATGTTGCACAAAGGAATGTTGCATTCGGTTTATTTAAATAAGCTCACATTTTGTGACAACATTTCTCCAGAAACGGCGTGGGAACCTGTGTTAAATGTTAAGCACTATCATGAAGGCAAAGCGAGGATTTTTTTTGAAGGCAAGTGATGACTCCTGAGTCCAAGTAGTAGCTGGGTAAAGTTGAAGTCAGAAGTTTCAGGTACTGCTCTTACCAAATCTCATGGTTTCAATTTTAGTAGTCGATAGTAGGAAGGCAAATAACGTGAACAAATTCTTCGTATTTGATTGTTCCATTTGGCCCAACTTTGGCTTCTTTTAGCAGATCGTCAACTGAAAGAAACAATAAAAAAACACCAACGAAAAGCCCATAAGTTTGAGTGTCACTGTGTAAGGGATGTTGTGATCTTCAAAAGAAGAGCGATGCAGGTTTTCAAGTAGTTTTTGTTGGAAGTATTAAATTCTGGGATCAGTTGGCAATGCCATCCAGATCATAGTTTTAAACTAGCATCCGTTAGCACTTTGGTTTTGATTTCCACGTCTGACTTTGTGGAGCAGACACGCCCATCTCTTTGGAGTTCCATGTGAAAAAGATTCACAGATCTCGTTGAAATGGGCTTTTAATTGCTCTTGCTCGCAGTGGCTTATTTGACTTGACTGGCAAGCCCGTCCCTAGTCAATTTAGACAAAACTAAGTGCTCGTGCAGATTATGTGCCCAACACTAAGTAGATTTGCGTGACGCTCGTTAATACGAGCTGACGTGGAGCGTTTGAAAGCGAAGAATACCTCCTCAGCTGGGGCTCTAAGGCTCTGACGGGAAATAATCCTCAAGAAGCGGCCGCCGTGCGGTTGGTGCCTGCCAGGAACGATGCTTTTGGGGACACCTTGGCACTGACTGCAGTAATCGAACTTCAAACGCTCTCTCCTGTACAGGTGAAACCATTCGAAGGTCTTTTTCCTGTCAAATATTGTCAATGAAGTAGGAGCACGTAAAAAATAGCGCGTGGGGAAGCAGTGTTAAACATCGCTGGGAATTAGGCGCCGTCTTCGTTTGGGTGACAGGAGAGGAGGTGAACTCCCTCCCTTGTTTACTTCACCCGTATCTTAAAATATCAGGGAACCCAGCGGCTTTTATTTGATAATGCTTTGGGCAGCAGTTCCCTTTGATAACTTATCTGCTAGACTCCAGAAGAGGCTGCTGCTCGTGCGCTCGCTGTTAAAAGTAATGCAGGAGAAAAAGGTGTCGGTCCTCATTTGGTAAAAGCACGTTAAATTTCTGGAGCCATGGTAAAGGAAGGCGCGTGCCGGTAGTTACCGAACGATCGCAGATGCGAATGAAATGGAATCTGTTCTGGTATCAAATATTTATAGCAGCTCAGCAAGCTGGCGTTTGGCGTGTCAAGCGAAAGGGGGAATTTCTCACTGAGAAGCAGCGTGGCTTCCTGCGTGAGGGTGCCCTGCCAGGGAGGTGGTGGAGTCACAGACCCTCGAGGGGTTTAAGGAGAGGCTGGATGTGGCACTTGGTGCCGGGGCCCAGCCAGTGTGGTGGTGTTGGGTCACAGGCTGGGCTTGATGATCTCAAAGGGCTTTTCCAGCCTCAGCGATTCTGTGATCAGGAGTGCCTCGGTGCACATCGTCAGGAGGTGCGCAGCCTGGGCTCCCAAGTAACGGGAAATCCCCCTGCGCCTCCCAAATCTTTGTGTGATGGCGGTTCTTGCTAGGATGCCTTTAATTAGAGTTAACGTCTCCACGTCTTTGCTCATTGTTCAATAGCTCTGAAAGTGTTTCCAGATGTAAACAGCTGCGTGAAGTGGTTTTTTTCAGTTAGGCAATGGAAGAAACCGCTTGGAAGAAAAGCCCTGTCAGTGTGTCACTCGTGAAGCTGGTGACGGTGACTGACCAACCCTGCTCTGATGAAATCTAGATTTTCCTTTAACATTAGAAAGAACAGCTCTTACACCTTCAGGGAGCCCAGTGGAGCCTGTACAAACCCCATAACCCTGCTGAAACTTGTTCCTTGCCTGTACCAAACTGCCGATGGGTTTTTCGAATGCTGTCTTCAGCAGAGAGGGAGCAATTTGAAAACTCCCGAGCCCGCTCCCTGCAGCAGGGTCAGAGGGGCAAGAGCTGAAGAAGCCGAAGGTGACGTGGTTTGGAGCAAGGAAAGGGACAGGACACCCTGTCCCCGGGGCAGAGGGGTGTGCGGAGTGCTGCCCTGCCTTCCCGCAGACCCGGCCCCGCTCCTGCAGCCTGTGGAAGCTGGAAAAGTAGGGCAGGAACTTACAAAGTTTATGTACATACACCAAGTGCCCAGGGCCACGTCGGCTCTCTGAAGGGTTTTGATCACATTCAGCTTCCTGGAAATTCCCTCCTGTTGCGCCCCTTGGAAGCAAATTTCTGATGAACAGGACAGGTTTGTTTTGTTTTGGTTTTTTTGGGTTTTTTTGCTTGTGTGTTTGTTTTTTTTTTCAAAAGAATCTTGATTTTAGAAGTCCCTTTCTCTTCTGAGTTGTGCCGGCCACAGAGCTCACCGCAGCAGCGCTCCTGGGAAGCTGCCAGCACCCGGTGTGGCTCCTTCCAGCATCCCCACAGCTCTCCCGGGGCCCTCGGCAGGACCGACGCTCGCTTTTATAAGTGCAGCGAAGCATCTCGGGGTGAAAAAAGAATAAATCACCCTTTAGGAAACGACTTGAGAAAGGGAGAAGGCCCCTTTCTCAAATCCCATCTCTCCCGCCGAGGGTCACCAGCGCTGTGTCTTGCCAGCACAGTCCTTCTGGCTGAAAATGCCTGATCCCAGATTTGACTACAGAGGAAAATGAGGAAGGAAATAAGAAGGTGGAGGGAGTATGTGATGCAGCTTTGAATGGCAAAATACCTTCTTCCTCGGAAAGCTTTTCTCCCAGTCTTGTAAGTTTGGCTCTCAGCTCCGAAACGGTGACAACGCCTCTCTTCTGCCTGTCTATCATGGACAAGGCCGTGAGGATTTCCCTTTCGGGCTCCTCCTGCTTCATCTGCCTGTACATTATATTCAGGAAAGTGGAGAAATCCAACTCTGCGTTTCTGTCTGGGGAAAACAAGAGCAGATTCTTTAGGAACAGCTCAGTTTTGTAGTCTGGATCCAGCCCTAAGCATCCCCCTCTTCCCCTTCCTGAGGCACCTTTTCTCTTTTGCCTGACTCTGGTCTGGAGCAGGGTGAATCGCTGCTGGGGGGCTTTCTCCTGGCCCCAAACCCCATTTGTAGCTTTGCTAGATTTGTGCTCTTGTTGCGATTTTCAAAGGGAAGGTCGCAAAAATGACAGAACTTATCTACATGTAGATAAGCCGGCACTTCTTTATTGCAGCGCTGGGAAGCCTGGAAATCACCCAATGCTTCGAATACAGAACAAAAATTTAGCCTATTTATACACTTTTTGTGCAAAGTCAGGATCCTTAACATACTTTAACATATTTTAACATAAACATTCATACTATGCCCGCTATTCATTTTGACATTTACAATGATTGGTTTAGCCCTTATTAATATTCTTATATCGATACGATTATTGGTTATTCTGTTGATTATAACTCCTGATATACAAATTAAGGTGAGAGATGCGATGTTTCTATGTTACTATCACAAAACATAAGATAAAAGGGTAGGGAGGTAAGTTCGGAACATTCCAGGCAGGTAGGGAAGCAGGCACAGAACATCTCCAGGGAGGAAGGGAAACAAGCATAAAACATTCCCTGTGAGTTTCGCAACTTGTATCAGCTCTCCTTCTAGCCAAGGCCTACACACTATTTCTTAGCATAAGTAAGATTTTTAAGGTTTTATATTCCTTATGCTAATATAAGTCAATTAACTATTTTAATTAAAATGGTGATTGATTAAAACTTAAATTTGATTACAACACTCTCAAACCTTGCATCCAGAATTTTTAATCCAGCCCACCTGATTTTACGCTTCTTCTTTGGTCTTTGTGCTGTGCTCTGAATTTATTCCTGCGTATCTGCAGACAAATATCTTTCTGTGCTCTTCTACCTCCGCTGCTTGGACTGGACAGTTTCCCAAACCTCTAACCAACACGTGTGTGTCCTGCTGCTCTTGCATCTTTTTGGTTTTTAATGGCACTGTTTTAATCTGGGCACTGGATTGACCGCAACAGCCCCCCGGCAG
>NW_009696744.1:0-1283 GCF_000703405.1 Apaloderma vittatum
CTAAATATATTATTAAATATATTTTTGCCTCCACGAGCAGCGCCGTGCGCTGCACCATCCTCAGTGTCCCCCAGCCCACCGGCCCTGGCGTGTCCCCACGTGTCCCTCCTGGGTTGTCAGGGTGGTGTGGGGGGATAGGCAGCCCCCAGACCCCCCTCCTGCCCCCCAAAGCCATCGGGCAGGTGCCAGCGCAGGAGGTGTGAGGGTCCCTTTGCCCCACACTCGCCACCAGCATCACCTCAGCCCTAACCTCGTTTCCCAGTAGATATTTTCTTTGCCCAACGCTTGGCCAATCAGTCTGAAGGGGCTTTTAATCCCCTTCTTTTTCTTCTTTTTTGATTCTAAAATGCATTTTAATTAGCCAAGGTGCAGAACTGTAGAGGTCGTATTCACACCTCCCCCGGTTCTGTTCCAGTCCTGGTGTTCCTGCTAATTGTGTCTACACAGCGATCGGTCCAACGGGCGGCATTTGGCATCCAGAAGAATTTTTAACTTAGAAAATGGAAAAAAAAAACCCTAAAATGATGACAAGCTTATTTATTTGTGCAGCCAATGCTGCCAATTGCTGTGTTTCAGAGGCATTTTTTGCCATTTACTGAAGTCTGTTGGAACAGAGAGACAAAATCCAACGCTTGTGACACCTCAGACAGCTTGGAAGGGCTCCTTCGAATGCAGCAAAACTCAGCAGGTTTGACATTTGAAACTCACTTATTTCACTGCCAGGCAAAACCTTATGCCTTTATACTGTATTTTTACTGCTGTTCCTGCGCAGGAATTCCTACTTTTTCTGGTTTCATACCATCATGAACAGACCAGCTCAGGAAAAAAAAAATACCTCAGCTGTAATAATAAAATTGGCTTTGAAATAGCAGAAACCCGGCTTGTCCGTGTGGTTCTGGGCTCAGGGGGAGCTCCTGGGTACCCACACACCTGCTTTGCTCCTCACCAGCTTGGGGGCGGGGGGGCAGTCGCTATATCACTGTTCTGAACACCTAAAACAAGCGAAACGCAAGATTTTAAAGAACTGTTTGATGTTTGGCTTTTTAGCATGAGTTCAGGTACTGAAACACAACCTCTGAGGTGCTGCCGTACGTGTGCATGGAAAACCTTTTCCCGGTGTGAGGAGAAGCTGGGCTTCAACCGCTCGCACCGATCATCCGGAACCTTCCGCTGAAGGGAACCGAGCTCGAGCTTTCCTGCCCCCTGCTTCCCAAAGCCAGCAGCCCGGGAGCCCTCGCCCGGCCTGGGGGATCGGGGAGCAGAGGGCAGGTGCGGTGGGGGAG
>NW_009696745.1:0-262 GCF_000703405.1 Apaloderma vittatum
AGGGGTGGCAAGGCCGGGGGTCTTGGGGTACAGAGGGGATCCAGGAGATGGGGTGGACCAGGCTGCTCAGGGGTTCTGGAGGAGGATGGACCCAGTTTGTGCACTGGGGGATGGTGGGGCTGAGGGAATCGGTGGAGGAGGCACTGGGAATCATTAGGGAGCGGACCTAGAGGGAGGACCTTGCACTGGGAGCCTTGTGGCTCGGTCGAGGGGACTCCGAATCCCAGCGCTGCTGGGAGCAGGAGGGGACCGGACACCTGGA
>NW_009696745.1:531-1620 GCF_000703405.1 Apaloderma vittatum
ACGCCCTCTGGCCCCACGGTCACCCCTCAGGTGCTGAGAATCCCTCCTGAAATCCCGGGGAGTCCTGCTAAGAAAAGAGTGTCAGAAAGCAGAGAGGCCCTGAGAAGACAGGTCTTGCTGGGAGTGGAGCAGGAGCAAAGGAAAGGAGCAGAAATAGGAGCAGAAACGCAGCCCCGACGTTCCTCTCCTGGGGCTGAACCTCCCTCACAAACCAGCCTTTTCCAGGGTATTCCTTGTGGCCATTGGGCTCAGACACTTTCTGGCAGTCCCCGCTGCTGGCAGTGCTGCCTGAAAACATCACATCCAACCCTCTCCCGGGGTAGATGCACCCCTGTCCCACCAACCCCCACCTCAGTGGGCCTTTCCCTGGCTGCCACTCAACCGTGGCCCCGGGCTGCTCCCACCAAGGCTGAGGGAATGAAGACCGAAGACCTTGGGGCCAAGTCCCACCTGCTCCATCAGTTGGGATGTGGCGTTGCACAAGCTCTGGGTTACAAAGAGCTGCACGTAGCAGCAGCCCCAAGCACGCAGATGTTGCCTGACCCTGCGCAAGGCCACTCTGTTCTGCCATCAGCTGTATCCCTCCTCCTCTCCGCTGCCTTCCCACAGCGTCACCTCCAGAGCAAGGTCTCAGTTCAGTGACAGCCGGGTGGCCTTGGCTCAGCACAGCTGCCAGATCAGCCTCTAGTGTTTGTGTCCTGATGGCAAATGCCACCTCTGGACGTGGGACAGGGCTGGTGGAAACGCTGGGCTTGGTCCTCGCCGTGAACAAGGAGCCACCACCACACGTTTCACCTTCCTTTCTCCAGGAGGCATCTCCCAGAGCCTCCCTGTCCAAGCCCTCACCAGTGCACAGTGCAGGCCGAGAGCGGCTTGTTCGGAAGGGTTTTGGATCCTGGGGAAATGTCCCCCTGTGTGGGGACACCGGAGGTTGGGGTGCTGCTTCCTGCATAGTGCCCAGCCAGGGACATGCCCACTCCAAGCCCAAGGCACCCTCTGGTTTCCTGGATGCAGACATCGGCCAAGCGCAGAAAGAACGGAGCAAAAGCCTGCGGAGACGTCGTGCAGTCACCCTGCTGGGCTGGGAGG
>NW_009696745.1:1658-14821 GCF_000703405.1 Apaloderma vittatum
CTCCAAAGTGAAGCTAATCATACAAGGTATGACTTCACTTACGCACCATTATATGCCCCTTACAGGTGCATTTTAGGCAGCTGTAGTGCCTCCAGCAACCAAAGGCAGCAGCTCCCATCCCCAAGACCTACTTGTCCTCCCTTCGAAGATCATGACCAGACCCTCCACCACACTGGGCCAGCAGCGCTGGGCTCTGCCACTCCCGCTGCTGGTGGCCGAGAACCACGTTTTACCGCAACAAGGACCAGGAGGCACCAGCCTCAAGGTTTGTGTGACACAAGAAGAGACTGACCCACCGTCCTGCCTCAGCCAGGGCAAGGAGCGGTGCTCTGCACCCACAAGCAGCGGTACCACGGCCGGGCCGGGCACCAGCAGCTGGGAGGAACCTTCCCAGAGTCGCAGGCTCTGTGCACAGCTTGGGGGGTTCCTGGGGACCCCAAGCCATGTCCTCAGCTCTGCCTCCACGCTGAGGCTGGACAGGGGTTTGGGGCCTGTGAGCTCTGGATCTGGCTGCTTCCCAGTGCCACAGCTACCGGGCTGGGGACTCCAAGCACCGACATGCTTCCCTCGGGATCTGTCTGCCCGGACACGACTTCCTCGGCAGCACGGGGAAACCCACGGATTACATTCTGATACAGCAGGGTCCAGCGATCCTAAAGCACACATGAGGTCCTCATTCCCCCTCCTACTTCCTTGGCACTCACCACAGTCTCCAAAGCCTGCCCAGTCTCCCCGGGCTGCTATCAATAAGCAGCTGCCGCCTCTGACCGTGCCAGGGCTCCCCAAACTCAAGCCAAAGGTGGCTGTTGCCAAACCCGTGGCAGGTCACCGAGCCATGCGGCGTTCCTGCACGGAAAGAGCAGGAACACATCCCACTGCTGGAGTTGTTACCCCAGCTCTGGAGCTGTAAAGGACCTGGCAAGTCACTCCTGTCTCTCACAAGCGTGTAGGATGTTATTTATCTCCCGTTACAGCTGGAGCATCAACCAGGAAACCTCCGGGCCTGAGCTCTGCTTCTGGGACCAACCCTCACCTCTGTGGAGAGGGACCTAAAGCCCTCTCCTCACTCAGGCTTGGGAGATGCCCATTTCTCTTCCCTGCCAGGAAGCTTGTGGGGAGCAGCTCCTGTACAGAGATCCACACTGACTTAAAGACTGTAATCGAATTAAAACGAGTGATTATTAGCCCCCAATAATGCTTCAATACAGGCAGGTCACATGGGTGTTAGTAATGATTTGTGATCACTAGTAATGATTAGTAATGACTTGTGATCATTAGTAATGATTAGTAATGATTTGTGATCACTAGTAATGATTAGTAATGATTTGTGATTATTAGTAATGATTAGTAATGATTTGTGATCACTAGTAATGATTTGTGATCATTACTAACTGCAACAGGCTCGTGTACAAGCATCTGTCCATCCCCCAAAGCCAGGAACAAACAGACACACACGAGCACGAGGGTTTTATGTGAAAAGAGGGCAACAAAACAAAGCAAGGGATCAACCGAGTGAGGCAGCTGTGGCGGCGCACCGCAGCAAAGTGAGGGGCTGCACTTGTAGCTATAGATTTATTTTTTTTTATTGTGTGGAAGCTGGGAGTGGAGCAAACCTCTCTCGTGCCAGAGCTGGGAGAAAGGTAAGAATTGCGACACGCTCCCAAGACCATCCCTGCCTCCACCCCGCTCTGTGTCATCTCGTTAAATGCCAGCAGGAGGGTGGGGCGATCCCTCTAAGCAGCAGAGCCTGGCACTTCACCTGAAAAGGTGAGGCAGGCCCAGCCCACGGGCATCCTCCCTGCTTGTATTTACATGCTCTAAGGGCCATTCTTGCACGTTTTTGCTCTTTTTCTTGGCCTGCATACCTTGGGAATGGGGTGGGAGGACAAAGAGATGCAGCAAGCTCTGGGCAGGCTAATCCCCTCGCTGGCACACAGTTCAACACACGGTTGAGCTTTCCTCCCAGGTCAGTTTAGCACTCTCGGAAGGCGCTGGGGATGCAGCCAGGCTGGTCTGGTGGCACATCCAGCCTAGAGGTACCAGCCTCCCCGGCACTGCTCTACGTTGCTCTCGCAGCGCCGTGCCAGGCTGCAGCCTCACAGGACCGCAGCTGACAGCCCTCTAGCAAAAAAAGTGACGTTCCTGTCCTGGATCTTATACTGGTAGGTCTGGACGAGATCCTGCTCCGCCGTCAGCTCCAAGGACACTCTCCTAATTATTTTAATCTGCAAAGGGAAAGAAAACAACAATATCATCCCTCTGGCTGCACCAGCCACAGCATGTGCACCCCCCACGCCTCTCACTGGGCTGCAGGGAGGGGGGATAACTGGTCTAAGAGCCATCACATGGGCGCCGGTAACCAGCCCCCTTGGTCCCTCGTTAGTCCTTAGACGTGCTGCAGACCAGGCTGGTCCTGGGCCATCTCCTGTGGGGCACATGGAGCGTGTCTCACCTGCCCCTGGGCCTGCAGGCAGTGCCGGGTTTGACATTAACACGTGCCACCTCTCTCGTGCGTTACCTGCCCGTGAACATCCTTGCAGAAGCCGGTCGCCAGCCCCTCGACCCACAGGATCAGGTCACTGTGATGACACAGAGAGTTCACCACCAGTTCGTTTTCCTCGTCTTCTGACTCCTCATTGCTGTGGACCAGCACCACGATGTTTCCCTGGAACGAGAGCAACGCACGGTGCTGAGCCTCCAGCCAATTCCTAACCCTGCTGAGGTAAGGAAGGGAGATAGCAACAGGAGCTTGCGCAAATGCCTTGCTAACTAAGCTACTTAGAAGCACAGCAGCTGGTTCTGAGCTTAAGTCCACTGGGAAAATAAACAGCAGGTACATATATAAACAGATTGCTGAACACATATTTTGCTGAAACAGCTTGCTGCATATGTATTTTGTGTACATATACACACACACGTATGTAATACGCAGCCTAAAAATACACCAAGCCTTTGTGACGAGGCAGCTGTCGAGTTAAACCAGTCTGTCGGGCCACGCAAATGGCAACTCTCCGACTGAACTCACGACAGCTAATTAAAGACGCGACCGAACGGCGTTCGAACCTTCTCGGCTCTCGCAAGAAGCAAAGAGCTCCCCAACGCAACACGGGCTCTATTAAAAATACATCCCAAGAGTCTCTGCCTCAGCCCATGCAGGTCACCAGGGACTCAAAATAACATGAAATTCCCCATCAATTAAAATGTACTTTAAAGCTTCAGAACATCTGACAGAAATAGAAATGTGTTAGCAAGATTTATCGTCTTGTTTAGCTGTTTGGGAGGCAAATATTCTCAGTAATCAGAACACTCCCTGTCAGCATTTCCAGCCCAAATGCCCCAGTACCACTCGAAGTGCAGGCGAACAAAACCCGACACTGTCTACTTTATTTCTCACCCAAGCAGAGAGAGAAGTGGCCAGGCTGGGGGACGCTGCCATGTAAATAGCAAAGGATGGATGTGACTGTAATCATTTTTGGCTGCAATGCTCTCAGAAGTCACCACATCACCGGGGAGATCTTTGCAGAAGTGCTACATTGTCACACGCCCTTAAAAACCAGACGGTGCAACGCACAGGAACGCCGAAGATACTCGCATCCCCTCCAAGTGGACCTTCACCTCTGTCCCTGGGGAGACTCATCAGCCCCTTGCTACCTTCATAACTTGTTTCCTTCCCTGCCCTCCCACACACACACCAACACAGGCGTGAGTAGAGAATCCAGAGAGCCAGGAACTCTAAAAACCAGTGTTTTACACCTTGAATCCCTGCTCACACATCAGGGATGGAGCGAGCCCTTCCCCTCCTGGGAAACCAGGTGCACTTACTCCGGCGACTAACTCCCTGAGAGGGGCCTTAGAGCAATGATTTGCGTTTCTTGGGACAGCTGAAGCCTTCCAAAACCTCACCACACCCACGTGAAAAAAGAAAAGGCTTTTCTCCTTGCCCATAGCGTTAGGTCCCCTGCACGCAGAGGGAGAGGTACCTTCAGCTGGGAGCACACGGCGACCCTGCAGTAGTGGATGAAGTCCAGCACGGCCACCGGCGCGGCCCCCAGGCTGAGCAGGACACCGAGGTCGTCCACCAGCAGGACAGGGCTCTTCCAGGAGTCACCGCTGGCGGGAGTCAGCGACGTCCGGACAAAGTCAAACAAGGCTTTGAGGCTGGGAGAGCTCTCGCTGGAAAAGAAGGAGGTTTCAAAGGGACTTGTCGCACGCGTACGTTGTGCATCGCCTTCCTCAGCCGCTGACCCAACGCGGAGTGATTATATACCCCCGAGGTGACATCTGCCACTTGAACGGCCCTCAGTGGATTTTTTAGTTTATTTTTCCAAACAAATCATCAAGGACATGGAGAAAGTGAAGTGGGAATAAAACTGCATGGTTAAAGCAGCACCTTTCTCTTGGATTAGAATAAAACTCAATAATTAGGAAAAAAAAGGAATAAAACCACTTGGATGGAGTTTTATTTGACACAACCCTGTTGAGTACTGAAAGGCATTTTCTCTAGACCTGTAACATGTTTGGCAATGAGGATGGGGGCAGAAATCACCCCAAAATGCCAGAGAAGGGGGACACAATCCCTCTCTGAGCAGCAGGGGGAAGCAGGGCAGGACAAGTGCTGACATTTCCCTTCACTTCGGTGTCAAGCTACTGAGTCCTTGGACCCCGGAGGGAAGCCCAAAGGGAGCCAGGTCTCAGCCTGGACCTCGCTGCTGCTCTCCGTGTTGCCTGCAGTGGAAGGGATACACGGGGGAAACGCTCCGTGCTGGGGGCTCTGCTGGGCCCTGGCAGAACCACCAACTGCTCGGGTTTACCTGACAAACTGAAGGGGTCTGGGCTGTCCTGGCTGCTCCTCCTCTTCTCCAAACACGAGGTCGAGGCAGGACTTGAGGCCTTCCAAGAAGACGAGCTGGCCCTGCTCTTTGGCAGCTGTCAGACTGACCCCCTCAAGAGAAAAAAACATGCTGCTGCAGAGCAATCAGCTTTGGAGGAACGGTGCAGGCAGAACCAAGCGGATCAACACACGATTTTTATTGCATCTTATCCAAATGTGCTAATAAAGTCAGCGAGTCCTACACAGGGAACGAAACAGGCAGTTCTATCACACTGGTGGACACATTCACTCTCCTCTATTTTGCTAGAAGGTAAAAAAAAAATTTAAAAATTGTGATCTGGGGGCTCAAACATCCTGGAATTGCTGCTGGAAAGACAGCCTCGTGGCACAGGAGAAAAACAGCTTCTTCTCCAAAGGCAGGGAGAGGATAGGTACAGGCTTTTCCAGGCTGCCCCAGGAGCCTGCCGTGAGCAATTTCTTCACCCTCCCTTGTTGGGTGGCAAAAGCCTTTTGTTTTCACTATCTCCACATCATGGATGTGGCAGTAACGACTCCCTGACAACCCACACACCTCAGCCAGGCGCAGCCCGGATCCGGAGAACGCCATGGGCCGGGCAGCCTGACGCTTGCGCAACCCCCAGGAGAGAGCAGCCTGGCCGGGGCGCTCCCACGAGAAGCAGCCTCAGCCCCAACTGCCCTTCAGAGAAGAAGGGACCGTGACAAACTGCGTGGGGCCGCAGCTCAGACTCAAGCCAAGGTTTCCCGCTCTCAGCTCTGCCTGAAGATGAGGCTGACCCCAAAATTGGGAATGTTGGGAATGTCTGGCCCCAAGGGAGAAAGCCCTGGCAGAGTTGCAGCAGACTTGCAGGAGACGCAACAGAAGATCTAGTTCATGAACTCCTGTCTCATCTTCCTTTCTTTCATCAGCCAGGATTACTTTTGCCAACTGTTCTATAGCTCCTCAGCTTAGCAGTAACTGCTTAAGTCCAAATTCAGAAGAAAATTTAGTACCTGGTACTGACACGATCATACAAGAGTATCTCATGCGCGTTCTCTTCAAACCTCAGCCAGGCTGCGCATTTCCCGGCAAGAAGTGCCAACTCGCTCAGCTCCCCAGCGTGGGCTGCTTCCCCCGTTTCACAATGGGACTGCGACTTCTTAAAAAGGAACCTGGGAGCGCTGACACCTGACGCCAAGACACGCAGCGTCTCGGCAGCCTGGAAATCAGGCGGTTGCGCAACGCAGCAGGTAGGTGGACAAGATGGGAAGATAGATGGTGTACAAAGAGTTCAGGGAAATGTAGCTCATTGTTTGACAGGCAGAATTGGTGAGCCAGAGGAACAGAAACAAGGATGCTGAAAAAGCAGTTCCCATATTTCCCACGAGAAGATGCTCCTTTGGGTCGCCCCAAGAGGGGGAGGCTGAGCAGGACTGGTCAGGAACAGAGACAGGTCCTAGTGCAGGAGCAGGAGCCCTCACCTTAAGCTGAGACTAATTTCTGCTTGAATGCTGGAAGAGGCTGGTGCTCATGACCGGGAACCCTTTAAGCATCGAATAAAATACACATTTTTGCTTATTCCCTAAGCAACCGTGCTGGGAGCTGCAGGACACTTGAGCACAGAGTCTGAGTCGCCCAGCAAGGAGAAAGCTCGGAGCAGCAATTTCCTCAAGATCTTGAGCACCAAACAGAGCACTGGGCTTGGCGCCATCCCAACACCTTCTTCTGAAAAGACCTTGGAGGTTTTCCAAGCGTCTCCCAGTCCTGGCGACACCCCCGAGAGTCACCACGCTCTTTGCTCGCACACGAGAGGGAGATGCAGCAAAGCAACGCGTCCACTTCTGCCTCCTGCTCCCTAACCCGTGTTTCGCCTGCTTGATCTTTCTGTTACTCTGACAGGAAAACGTAAGCGCCAACATTTTAACCCTCCTTTTCTTCCCTTTTTTATTTTAAATAATTAAAAAAATAAAGATTGTAACGGCACACCTTAAGCACCTGATCAATGAGATAATCCCTACACGGGGCTGGGCCCAGCAGCTCTGTGAACGTGGCATTTCCACACAAGGACCTCCAAGGAGAAGGTCTGGGCAGATAAGGAAGAGGCCCTTGCCAGGAAGATCGACCCCGAGCTCCCGCCAGGCTTATCAGCTGCCACACGCTCCGCGCTAATGAGAGGAAACACAGATTTGCGCTGCTTTCCCTCCCAGCTGCAAGGCGAGGGGCAGAAATCCATCCATCAGGGCTGCTGCCCGACAATGCTGTCTACAGGAATTAAAAAACAACGAAGCAGAGGCAACGTCTTCCACCACGGCCGGCGGATATTCTGACAAACAGAGGCTACGTCAGGGTGAAGGCTGTCCCCCGTGCCCCTCCACCTCAGGTTCAGCTTTTAAGCCAGCCTGTTTGGTTTTTTCCTGGACTTCCACACACAGTTCTGGGAGAAAACCGGTCCCACCTGTGCTTTTGGACACATCCCTTTTTGTTTTCAAGCACTTTCTCACTGAACAGCATTAACCAGCCAGTGTTGCAGCACATTCCTGCCTAATCTAATCCACGTTGTCTCCGCTTTTCCCCTCTTCTCCCAGGCAAGCCAGGAGCTGCAATTTCACCAATGAGATTCTTAGAGACCACAGGGCTCTCCCTGTCATACATCCCGCCAGCCCCAAGCCCCATGGAGGCTGATGTGGGCTGCAGGAGGACAGATTCAGCTTTTGCAGGTGCTATTTGCTCACTCAACCTGTGCCAGAAAGCAGGGCAGGAATAGAGAACTAAAGGAAGCCTCTTGGGCAACTGCAAGCACACCCGATGGAAAAATTTCCAGCCAGGGACAGAACTTTTTGTGACAGGCAGGAGCGGGGGACGGCTGGAAAACACCTGATGCGCCATAAAGTGGGGCCAGGTTGCATGGAAGTCTCACAAACCTCATCCCCTCGGGTGTTTTTGGAGCCCACGGGACTCAGCACGTGCCGAAATGCTTTGCTACAGCACCGACTAAATTCACTGTTAATGCTGGTAATTCAGAACCTGATTTTAACTTTGCTTTGGCCATTTGCACACACAAACTCTCAGGAAGAAAACTGTCCCCTCTTTAAAATACCCAGCAGCTTAGTGCTGCCAGAGAGAAGAGCCACAACGTGAGGGGAAGGCATCACGCTCGTGGCTCAGACCAGGAATCCGATCGCCTCGATGCCATGCCGTTCCTGGGTGGACCCAGCAAGTCCAGTTTAATCTTCCAACTGGGGAACCGGGCACCTTCCTGACTGCCCCAGACACTTCCTGCATCCCTGCTGCAGAGCACCCAAGCAGTGTGAACTCCCAGCCCTGAAAGCTTTCATTATCTCCCAGCACCACGCTCCATGATCGCCGGGAGCACAGAGGCATTATCTCTGGCAATCTGTCATTTATCGATCAAGCCCAGAAACGCTTCTGAAACAGCCGCTCGGCGTGACCGGAGCCGCCAGCTCCGCGTCAGAGCACAATTGTTCCTGCCAATCCGACGCGTCGCGAACCGGGCAGCGCGGCAGCCCAGGGGCCTGCCAGCAGCGCTGTCCCTTCAAACCAAAAAAACCGTATCGCACGGGAAAGGAAAATATTTGCAGGAGAGAGGTAGTAATGGAGCGTGGGAGGCAGCGGTCGTTAGCTCAGACAGTGAACGTGGCTGTGGTACAACGTGTGACAACCGGCCAAGGTCTCCTCCAGCACAACCAGCTGCGGGGGAAAGCAGAGGTGACTCTCTGGTCTGAGATCTCAGCACTGCAGGCAAGAGGGAGAGCAAACAAGGACAAGGATGTTTTTTCTTTTAAAACAAAGCAAATATTGCACAATATTGTTGGTGCAAACACCAACCTGGCAGGCTGCCCCAGTGCCATTAGTCTTGTTCTCTACAAGGTCACAACAAATAACATTAACTGTCCCTTAAAATTAAATGCAGATCCTCATGGAAAGAGCCGGATTTGCAGAAAAAGAAGCGTGAAGCAAGTATTGCAGAGCCAGCAGAGGCACAAAAATCCACAGAAGCTCTTTCCTGCAAGTTAAAATACATCACTGCATTTAGCTAACCCATAAGGAACTGGTTCTGGACTGGGAAGACCTGGCAGCAGAGGAAGCAGCACGCAAAGCTACTTCAGCTAGGTGTAAATATTCAGTGTATCACCACACGTGAGGAGCTACACAAAACATTGCTGTAAAGACTGTACGACAGGAGAGGGGAAGGGAGCTCACCAAACGGCAGCACGATGCAGCTCAGGGTAGGGCCCAAGATCAAGGTTTGCTGCAGCCGGGGAAATGACATCTCGGCACGTCTGCAGCAGCCAATTCTGCAGCAATTCTAAGAGTGAAACTCCTCTGCCAAAAATCACCTTTACTGAGCCTGATGTGTTCACTTAGGCAAAGAAGGGTTAAAGCAAAGACAACGCAGACAAGGCAGATATAAATAACTGATGTTACAACCTCCAGCTCCTCAAGAGCTTCGGGAGAACCCACAACCATCAAGCACACGGGCACCTGCGAGGTTCGAACGTTAAGACTGACTCAGCCACGAAACCAACGGGACAGGGACAGCTCACGCTGCGGGCAACCGTAATCGCTTCTCTCAACTCCCCCGGGCAAACTGCATCGTTCTTATCACCTCCCTTCACGTCAGTAATCTTTTGGTGGAAGCGTCAGGCAGCAAATCATTTCGATTTGCATTGCACGTGCGCTCCGGCTAATCCTCATGTTTCTCTCCCTTCTCAGACTCTCCCACGGGGGAGATGACAACAGCACCTATTAAAAGCACGCGCACAAGCCGCGCGTAGGGAAATTTCACCAGATTAGGAAACACGTCGGCAAACAGGTTCCTGCTTTGAGAGCAGGGAAGGATCCCAGATTGAATCATCGAATCTCCAGCACTTGCTACGCCCTGTTGCCTGTCCCGCTTACTGAGTTCCCCCCAAGGTTTTCTCCTCTCTGCAACACGAAGGTGAGGACTAAGCACTCACAGAGGCTGCCTTGCTCAGCAGCAGCGAATCTGCTCTGCAGGGAAATCGCGTGGCGAGTTCTTTCCTGGGAGTTAAAGCTCCTCAGGGAAACACTTCGTTTGCTCTGTCCATTTTATTTAGCTTCGGTCTGAGCTCTCAGATCATCAATCTCCTTTTAAAAGGCCAAAACTCGAGTAGTAAATGAAAGCCAGTTGTTTGGCAAGCACCAAAACTCAACCCACATTTACAACGGGGAATCCACCGGCGTTGCAACACATCGTTCTTCAACACCTGGAAGTTTTTACAAGCAGCAGCACTGCTGGGATGTCCAGCAGAACCACAACACAACCGCAGAGGACAGAGGATAAAGCCACCTCAGGAGCTCATTGTGTACAGCCAGTGCATCCTGCAGGCACAGAGAGACCCTAGGAACTCAGACACCGCAGTATTTTTCTCTCCTGAGCGCTAATGAATCTGCATCTACCAGTCTGGGCCTCTCTGGAAAATGCTGCTCTCCAGAAAATATCTCTAAGCACGACGAATGCAAGCAGTCATTCAGCTCTCTGCCCTCTTCAGAGCAAAGCCTAGTGGAGCCCTTGCATTGAGCTTCGTAGCCAGGTTTTTTTTACCCTAAAATCACATCCCCTCTGCAGCGAGAAGCCCTCTCCATCCCCAGCCTCAGAGGCACCAAGATCTGGGAACATTTGCTCACAAGCAATTCCTGTTCCCCATTCTCATTCCTTTCCACCCAACAGAAACCGCCCAGGTGTGTCATTCTTACCCTACGCCAAGGGACTTACCAGCTTCTGTGCGACAATGTTGTAGTGACTGAAGGACTGGAGCAGGGCCACAAAGCAAACCTTACAGCCGGCTGGGGGAGAAGACAAAAAGACACGTTATCATTTCAGTTTTGCAAGCTGCAATTATCGAAGGGCATAAATCACAGCAGCCAGGCTACAAATCTGTCTGGAAAGGCCTTGAGGTGAGACAGATCTCGGCAGCCCTTTACTTGCTCACGGCTGGGCTTTCAATTTTCACCTTTCTATCGGATTTCCACATTAGGGAAAACGTTAGTCAGTTTAAAAAAAGAAAGGAAAAGAACAAGAAAAAGGTAACATAAAAAAAGGAGGCCTCTTTTCCGTTCCATGCCATCCTGCCCTGAGATCTCCCGGCACTGTTTGCTGTTGTTCCTGCAAGGAGGCCAACGGCCGACCATGACACGAACTCCTGAAACTACTGACATGCCAAAAATCCCCATTTGGGCTCTCACAGGGCAAGTGACCTTGACCCGAAAAATACACAGAACAAGCAATTTTGAGAAAGACACCTCACTGGAATGGGATTTTTGGAAAACCCGGCGTGTGACGGGGACGGACAAAATCGGTATTTTTGTTTCTCCCTGCCAGACAGCAGGACACGGATTTCAAGTGGAACAAGTCAGCGGCGCCACTGGAGCCTTCACCTCCCCTCGGGAGCTCGCCAAGGTTTTGACCACGAAGAGGGTACTTGGACAACAGGGGGGTGCTACGGATGCAGAGATGCTGGCACTCAGCCTCTGAGGGACTTCAGGCTGTTAATAACCCACTCTGGCCGGGCTTTCCTGCGGCATCACTCCGTTCCTTTAACAAAACAAGTTTTTTGTGGGCATAAAACCATAGCTAAGGAAGCAGCAGTCATGTGGGGCAGGATGGCCTCAGCCCCGCCGCCCGCACAGCGCCCTGAGCTAAGTTTCAAGTCCAAGAGGCGCCGGATTCACTTCGCCAGCAGGAAGCCAGAGCGGTCCATGAGTCCTGTACGTTACCTACAGGTGAAATTTAGCAAAAAAAGGAATTAGGCAACATGCCTGGGTCTTTTGTTTCTTCACTCACCACCAGCCAGTCATTAAATATGTAATTTTTAATTACATTGTAGAACACCTAGCTAGTGAAGGAATTACAGTCAACACCTCACTGTCAAGACGTCCGTGTGATTTACAACGTTCACTAATGACGGAATAAAGAGCGTAAATGTTCCAGGAAGTACCCAAGGGCACAGAGCAAGTCAGGACTGGGATCCATCAATTCCAGTGGAGCTTTGCGCTCATCTGAGGATGCCGCACGCTCTGCAAAACCAGCCTCTGCTCACGCAGAAACACTTTAACACAGAAGGAACCTCCAAGGAGCCGGTAAAGGCAAATCCTTTGCCTCGGAGGGTCCTGCTGCTGACCCACCTCGGAGGTAGAAGGAGAGGAAATGGTGCACCAGGAAGCTGCCATCTGTTCTGGTGTCTCGCAGCAGCGTGAATTTACCCTGAAAAAGAAGCAGCAAAACAGCTCAACAGAGGAAGATGGGGGCACAAACCACTCAATTTGTCTGCTCAGGCTAGGGAAAACTCTGCAGGTGTCAGTCAAAGAAGGAAGTGGACGAGCAGCGCTCTGGCCCACCTGTCCATTTACGAAGGGCATAAAAACCTTAGTCAAGATGTTTCTTTAATGAATACAAATCATAGAAGGGCTGCTTTTAAACACAAATAACTTATCGATGCTTTTCTTTTTCTTTTTTCCCCCAGTCTATCAGAAGAAAAGAAAAAGCCTTTCGCAGCAACAAACAATTCACAAGCCATCTATCAGAGTTAACTCCCCAGCGCCTAAAACGCGTTCTAAAGCGGCGGTATCGGAATGGCAAATATCGAACACGTCTGCAGGGAATGCAAAGCAGACGCTAGGGAAGAGAAGCACTGCTCTGCCTCACCCAGACAGCTCCTTCCCATACAAAAAAAAGAGAAAGGGTTATGCCTCTGCAATCGTTAAAACAACAGGAGGCACCACCCCGGCGAGCAGCTCCCTCAAAACTATTTGTTTCTGATGCTTCGATGCCCAGCTAGGCAGAGGCGGAAACATCCAACCCATGTGCATCTCCAGAAGGAGGAGACGCATAAAGCTGGTGGAAGGAAGGAAAACAACAGCACTGGGGACCCCACCACCCTGCTTGGGGTAACAGAGAACCACCCCGAAGCCTTCACCAGCTCTAGAGCACGGGGCACAAACACAGGGATCAGGGTAGTCGTGTCGACACGAGGAGGAAGGCACGCCCAGCCAGCGAGAACCCAGGAGGGTTCCCAAGGCCCACAGACCCCCACGGTCTCGCTGCCCTCACGCCTCTCGCGCCCATCGACACGGACGGCACGTATCAAACTTGTTCGGTGGCTGGATGGAAGCAACCAGGTCCCTGGAGGCCCTGAGAGCAGGCAAACCCCAGGGATTTGCTTTCCCAATTCTCCTCCCTCTTCTGCACATCCTTCCCAAGCCCAGAAAGACGCTGTTAGGGATGAAGCGCTTCCACCGGAAAGGCCTTATTGTAGCACCTTCTCCGCCGTTCCCTCCACACTTCGCCTTCAC
>NW_009696745.1:14841-15182 GCF_000703405.1 Apaloderma vittatum
CTACGAGGCAGAAGCTGCAGATACTCGTTAGAACCCGCCAGAAACTCTTGGCAGGGCAGCAGCGGGTGTCACAAGCGCTCAGCGGTGACACAGCAGATACGCCCACGCAGGCGGCAGCTTCATCCACCCACCAGCCCCGCACTGGAGGCACTCAACGGCACGCTGAAAACGGCCCAAACCAGCCGCAGAGATGCCAAAATCGGGATGGCGAGGACGGGAAGAAGAGATTTGCGAAGGACTGATGTTTTTCAAGCACGATGGGATGCCGATTTCCAGCCACACTCGGCCAGATTCACAGAATCACCGAATGTCAGGGGCTGGAAGGGACCCCTGAAGATCCA
>NW_009696745.1:15248-16508 GCF_000703405.1 Apaloderma vittatum
TTGGTCCCCCCCCCCCCTCCCCGGCCAGCCTGTTCCAGTGCCTCACCACTCGTTCAGGAAAGAACTTCCTCCGAACATCCAACCTAAACTTACCCTGACGCAACTTGAGGCCATTTCCCCTTGTCCTGTCATTAGGAATTAGAGAGAAGAGACCAGCACCAGCCTCACTCCAGCCTCCTTTTAGGCAGTTGTAGAGGGCAATAAGGTCTCCTCCTCTGCACACCCCACGGACTGGGTGTCCCAAGCAGAAAAGCCCAGGTCCGGACTGCACTGGCAGTCATCGGTGACAGAGCAGTGCTGGAGGGGCTGGCAAAACAAGAATACTCATAATTCACCACCGGGCTAGTCCATATCCCAGTGTATAAACTCAGTTTTTCAACTCTGGCATGAGGGAACACTGCTTGTTCGGCAGCCACACACATGCTGGTGCTACGCTACTGCCAGACACCGGGATGAAGAGAAACCTGGAGCATGTGGTGGGAAGCCCAAGACCCCAACCAATGGCAGAGGAAGAGCCAACGGACATAATTCCTCACATAGAGGAGCCTCTGTTCAGTTCCTCTGTCAGGTCCTGGGCTGCCAAATCAAAACTCAAGAATCTTGAGGCCAAATCTTTTGGTTCTGCTCTGCAGAACTTCCCATACACGTCAAGGCGAGCTCCACGCCTCCAAAACCGGGCTTTTGCAGGTGACAGCATCCCCGCTGACCCCACCGCCCCACCACCAAACCTGCCTTCGGGCGCCGGCTCCACTCTGCCAACGCTCCAAATCCCCCAAAGGCTCCTCGCTTAGCATTTCACGTGCATTAAAAACCCAGTAATCAAACCACAGGAACTACAGTGACTTGGGACTTTAGTTTCAGTGTCAGTCTGTCCTTTACTACCACCAAGCCTTAGCCAACAACCTCTACCAGGCTTGCTTTGAGCCCTGGAGGCCCAATCTCTATCCAGCAGCTTTTCCCAGGCGTTTCTTCCCCGGCAGAGCAGCCCTGCCCCGCTCTGGCAAGGAATTAACCTCGCTGGTAATTACACCATAGAGTAGGAGAGATGGGGGGAAACTCAGAATTACAAAATAATCACCCCAAACCTGCTTCTCTTATCTAACCTACTACCTGTCAGGGAAAACACCCAGTAACGTGTAACACATGCGTATCATATTCCATTTTTACCTGAAGCACTTCACAGCTCTTACACAGGGTGAGGGTGTTTTGCTACTGTATGACCTCACTAGCATAAAAGCCGCAGGGATGAGCTGAATTCGG
>NW_009696746.1:0-222 GCF_000703405.1 Apaloderma vittatum
GAGGTGTTTCCCTGCGCGTCGGGTGCTCTGGAGATGCTGCATGTGTCCGGCCTGTGTCTGTGGTGTGTCCTTGGGCTGCGGCTCTCTGCCACGGCGTGGAAATGCTGTGGGCGAGTGGGGCCGAGCAGCCTGGGGAGTCGGTTCCCGTTGAGTCCCTGCATGCAGTGTGAGCCCCCCCAGGCCCCAACAGGGTGCTGTGGGCAAGGGGGTGCCCTCCAGCTG
>NW_009696746.1:786-1689 GCF_000703405.1 Apaloderma vittatum
GCAGTGGGTGGCTTTGCACAAGGGTCCCACCCTCGCTTCTACCCGTGCACCCATGGCTTTGCAGGTGCTGGGTGAGGTTCAGCATCTCCTGTGCAGCCGAGCCTGTGGCTGTCACAAAGGGGGGCTCTGACATCCCCCCAGCCAGGCTGCCTCCTGCCCCATGCCTGGCTGGGACACCCTGTTGTCCCCTCAGCTGTCCCCACTGCAGACTCGGCTGCCACTGAGGGGGGTACCTCTGCCGAGCTCCATCCTTCAGCTGCCCTGGGCCAGGGGGTCTCCCGTCAAATCCTAGGGCAGGATTTCCTCCCGAGGGTGGAAATACGTAGAAAAATGGTGGAGGAGGCTTTGGCATCGTCCAGCTTCACATCCTGCCTCCTCTGGAGAACTTGGACTGGACTGGACTTTGCTTTTGCTATTAATAGGAGACATATCAACTTGAAGAGGAAGAAACTCCTCCTGTTATAAGGCAACAGGTTGGAAGTGAGTGGCCCTGTCTGTTTTCAAGGCATTTGCTCAGCTCAGTGCGCGTGGGACAGCAGCTGCCTGGCTTTATTTCACTGCACATAACAAACTGGCTGGATCCTCCAGGTCTCCACATTGCAGCGGCGAGCGCTGCAGATCTGGAGAGAAAGAAGAGAATTGAGACCAGAAAGTTTCTTCTGGAGCTGGAGGATCTGGGTCCTGCCTGCTTTGGGGGGATGCTGGAGCTGGTGGGGAACCCTGAGAAGCTTCACCTCCATCATGAGCTGCATGGGGTGAGGGGCTGGCTCTGGCTTGGAGATGTAGGAGCATCCCTGATGTGTGAGGATGCATCACCCAGAGTCTGGTGTGTCTGGGGAGCTTTGTCACCCCACGATGTGCGGTGACTCGCAGCGGGAGCAATGGCTCGTGGCTGGGGACACA
>NW_009696746.1:1769-2395 GCF_000703405.1 Apaloderma vittatum
GCGGGATGGATGGATGGACCCGTAGCCCCAGAGGTGAAGGCTCGTGCTTTATCCTTCTCCCGGCCGCTCCTCCCTCCACTGGATTATAAATGGGTATGAATTGTCTCCCCTGATAGGCATAACCTCCACCGCCGGCTCCCACACCCCAGGGAGGTGCCCCTCTGGGGCTTGCTTTGCTTCCTCGCCCTCAGATGTTTGATGTCCTCCCAGATGCTTCGGACGGTTCTATCTGCTCCCAACGCAGCTGCCGGCGAGGGGGGAGAGAGGGAGGGAGGGACAGGGAGAACCAGGGGTGCCCTGGGCTCCCATCCCTGGGCACGGGGCAGCAGGGCTGGCTGTGGCATTTGCTCCACGGTGGGATCCCGTAAGATGATTTTTTTTGGCTCAGTTTGGCTGCAGGCGGTTCTGAGCCCCACCAAGGTCCCCCCCAGCCTCGCCCCGTGCTCTTTACCCTCTTCCCAACCGATGCTCAGCTCTTTGCACAGGCTGGGCTGCTCCTGGGTGGATCCCACTGGTATTTGCGAAATAAACTTTGTGGGATCTGCCAGCATGCAGGTGTGAAAGCCTCACCCCAGGTCTCCCTTGTCTTCCCCTCCTGGCAGGGGGACCCAGAGACTGCAGAGCCT
>NW_009696746.1:2435-3683 GCF_000703405.1 Apaloderma vittatum
CAGAGAAGGAGCAGTGCTGAAACCAGCAGGTGCTCTGAAACAACGTTTAAAAGTGCAAGAGACTCCTGAAAGAGGATCTTGCTGGTTTTGCTGCCCTTTGGTCTCAGCACTGATATCTTGGAGGGCGCTGCCTCGAGGAGAGATTGGCTTCGTGCACCTGGGCGGCGCATCGGCGGGGAAGTGTCTTGCGCAGAGCAGAGCAGCGGTTGCTGGTGGTTTGCATGAGGGATGTGATGCCTGTGCATGGCTCCCCGCAAGGCTACAATTGTGTTAAACCGTAATTCGGGGCTTAGGGCAAAGGATTTCCAGCAGACGAGTGGTTTTCCCTCCTGCGTGCCTCCAGCTGAGCCGTGTGCTGCAGCTGCAGCTGCGAAGCATTTCTCCAAAAGGTGGGATCCCAAACTGGGTGGTTCTCTTGAGGCTGACGTTTCCGTGGCATATGCCAGGAAATTTAAAGTCAGAAAATTATCCTTATGTTATTTGTAGTGGTATTTTAAAGAGGAAAAAAATCTGCTTGAGTCTGCTCCTATGGAATTCAACTCCTGCCTCGGGAGCTCCGGTGCTGAGACCTAACTCGTGGCTCGCAGTCCTGGATAATTTTTGTAACAGGCTGCTGAGGGGAGAGAGGAATTCAGTGGAAACGTGAGTGGCTGCTCATCAGCCCCCCAGGAGCTGGCAGCAGCACTAACAGCATCGCTCCTACCCCTGGCTGAGGACTTAGAGGAGCTCTTCCATGTGGGTTTGCGTCTCCCGGGTCCAGCTGTCTCACCCGCTCAGGAGGGATGGGGCTGAGCTGCCTGCTTAGGGATGCTCCTGGTGTCCCCAGCCAAGGGGACACCCTCCAGGTTTGCGTGCAGCCTCCAGCTGCATCCCACCGGCACACACGGGAGCCTTGGCTCGAGCAGGCGGGAGCGTTTTGTCTGCTCAAAACGTCAGCAAGATGCAGATGCTTCTCTTGGTGACAAGAATGGGATTGTGGCTTTGTCAGCCACAGAAATCAGTTTGATTTTATTGCTTTTGGGTTAAAAGCAGATTTGCTTTGTTCAGCTTCCAGAAGCCCAGCACTGCCAGCTTTTGGGATTTCTGTTTTTCCAGGAAAAGCCCACAGCTGCTGGCAGGGACCAAAATGCTGGAGAAGGAAACATTTCTAGCCTGTGTCCCTTGCCTCAAAACCATTTTTCCAGTTAGAAAGCACAAAAAAGCTGGTTGAGTGAGGTGCCCAGCCAGTCCGGTGTTGGGGGGCCAAGG
>NW_009696746.1:3712-4945 GCF_000703405.1 Apaloderma vittatum
CAGGAAACGTGTTTACAGCAGGCAAAGCCGGGGCTGTGCTAATTAGCAGCCATCTGGTCCCAGGGTCAGGAGGGCCCATTTGTGAGTGGGGAGGGGGTGATGTGTCTTGGAGGGGGGCTGCTGCAGGCGGTAATCGGCAACCAGGGGGCAGGGGGGACCAGCCTGGTGACAGTGGTGATGCTCCACCAGGTGCCATGTGCCGGAGGAGGGTGGTTGCTGGCGTAGCCGGGGCTGGAGACGGGTGCCCTGTGCTGTGGGGTGGGATGTGGGGGGCACACGTGGAGGTCAGAGCAGGTCTGCCAGTCCTCTCACCACCCCTGCACTCCCTGGTTAAGGCCTTTCCTGCTCTGCAAGCACGGGATCCCTCTGCCACGGGCGCTGAAGGAGGGTCCTGAGGTGACCGCAGCCCCCAGCACCGCTTTCCAACAGAAATGATTGCTGGAAGGGGCGGTTGCACCCTTTTGCCCTAAATCAGCATCAGGCAGAGCCCTGCAGGGTGCAGAGCGAGCGGCGTGGGGCAGAGGAGGGCTCCGGGTGGGAGTGGAGGTCCCGTGTTCTCCCCATGCCGGGGCTCATGATCCAGCCCTGGCCAGAGCCAGAGAACACAGCTCGTGAGATTTCAAGTGCTGGCCATCCCCAGGGGCTTTGGGCTCGCTCCACTCTGCCGATTAACATCTACTCTGTTATTGATTTTGCTAGGAAGGGAAGAGGAGGTGAAGCATCCTTCCCTGGGGCGTGTGGGTGCTGGCCGGGCAGAGCCCCCGCTGCGGTCACCGTCCTCCGTGGATTTTGGGCAGGGGCCAGGGAGTGGTTTCCAGTCCCGCCGCTCCAGCCCAATGCTGCAGAGCGGCTGGGGTTGGGGGGTGGGGTTTTGAAGCTGCAGGGAGGCTCGAGGGGAACCCAGAGGTCCCTTTGAGGGGTCTGAGGTGGTTATTAGAGCTGAGCATGATGCCCTGGTTCCCATCGCCCGTTTCTTGCTCGCTGGTCGGTGCTGGGGAATAGCAGTGGGGATTGGTGAGCAGCGGGTGCTCCCGGGCTGAAATGGGGGTTGGGGGCAGGACAAAGGACACCGTAGCCCTCAGATGGGGGAGAGAACCATGTGTTGCCAGGCAGCACCCTATCTTGTCCCTTCCTCACCCCTTCTCTCTCAACTTCTCCTTTCTCCTTCGAAAAACCCCTGTTTTTGCTGGTGGAGGCTATCTTTCTCTCAAAGCTGTGGGTGTCCCAAGACTA
>NW_009696747.1:0-3557 GCF_000703405.1 Apaloderma vittatum
GTGGGAATGGAAGGACTCATAGTCCAAGGTTCTGGGCTCTGGCCACCCTCCCCATGCACCCAGAACCACAGGAGGAATTCCCCTTTGCTACAGGACAGAGTAGCCAGGGATGCTTGGAGAGAGCCACGGAGTGGGGAGAGATGTTACCTTGTCCCTTGGGCAGCCAACTCATCCAAATGCGGGGTCTCCTTCGTCTCTGCCCAGTTGGCCCCCAGATCCCCCCAGCCCACGTCATCTGCCAGGATGACGATGAAGTTGGGCCGCCCAGACACCGCCCGGGGAGCCGAGAGCCCCAGCAGCACCGCGGCGAGGGCCAGCACTGCCCGCGGGCAGGGAGTCCCCATGGTGTCACACGTCCCCTCCTGTCCACACTGGGGCACCAGTGGCTTCGTCTTCCCCAAACTCTCTCCCGTGCGGCCCTGCAGGTGCAGCTGAGCTCTCCACGGGCCCTTGCAGTGATGCAAATGTCCCCTCCTCAGCTGCTGCCGCGGGGCGGGGAGGTCTGGGTTTGCTCCTTTGCCTGCCAACCGAGCTGCAACCTCTCCTCTGTCTTCACACCCAGGCACAACTGATATTCCTGAAATCAGCACCAGCAAAGGTGTTATTCTTAGAAGTCAAAAAACACCCTTTGAAGTCACTGTCACTCTATTTTTAACTTTCCTTCCTTCCTGGTAAATATCTAATTAGACACCAAACCAAAGCAGTATTTTTCCCTCCAGAAGTGGGCTCGATTCGTGGACGCGGTTCCTCTCCCCTCGCCGCAGCCGGGAGGATGCTCACGTCTGACAAACAGCTCTTTGCCTTCACACCACGCTCCTCCGCTCGCCGAAACCACCAGTGCTTCAGGTGGATAAACAACCGCTGTGGCTCTGCCAGCAACTGTCCCTCAGTCCTTCACCTTGCACAGCTACAGTGTCCCCTGTGCAAGAGAAAAAAGACACAATCAGGACCCACCGGAGCCCTTCTGCATCCCAGCCCTTATCCAGACACCAAGACTTTGCCTCAGAAGTTGTATTTTTTGCTGCCTGGCTCACGATGGCTCAGCTGGAAAGGACTGGAAAGCACGAGAGTCCCTTCCCTGTGCCCATTGCTGGGACTGGGAGGGTCTCCCACTGCTCCCTCCCAGCTTGCTGAGGGCTCCCCCGAGTGCCGCGGGATGCACAGAGCTTGTGGGGTGAATGCACAGGCCTTCGCCTTCATTTCTAATAACTGACAAGATTCTAAAACTCATTTTTAAAAATTTTAGCTCTGCTCATGCTGCCCTGCTCCCGCCGGTGAGTCGGAGCAGCATCAGGCACCAAGAGGGAGCGGCTCCCAGAGGCAAGAATGCAGGAATTCAGGCAAATCCAGAAGGCAATAAACCCCAGAAATACTCAGGTTTATAGGATTAAGCACATATGGCTGCTTAGGGCAGGATTTGGCCTCTGGCAGTGGAGAGGTTCAAGGACAAACACCCCAAAGACCAACGGTGAAGATGGAGCCGTGAAATACAACGTCTTGAGCACAAAGTTACAGCCAAAAGGATATGAAGCTGCAAAGATTTGCCAAAAAACCCAACGAGTCCTGCATGAGGAGCTCTGCGCCGGCCATGGGGACAGCGTGGGGACCTGCCTCAGGTGGCGATGGCCGGGGGCCAGCGGGACCCAGCTGGGACCAGCACTGTGGCAGGCATCCCCACTGGTACCAGCAACCTCAAGGAAGGAACGTGTGGGGGAAGATGCAGCTCCCATGGGATGGTCAATATGCGACACCCGCGAAGACAAACTGGGAGGACAAGGGGAGAAGGTAACACTGGAAATAAAAGAGGAGAAGGAAAAGGTGACAGGAGGAGGCAGGAGAGGGAATACGATGAGCCCCATCTGTAGGCCAAGAGGTTTCTAGCTGGCAAAACAAATTATCCCCAGCTTTTGCTGTTCACATCTTTTAAAAGCTTTGGGCTGTCGCTCAGATCAGCAGCTTCAGAGCTGTTGGCGTAGCGCTGCAGTGATCAGGGATGTGACTCCATTCATAATTCATAGCCCAGAGCATCAATTTATAAACTTCCATCTGAGAGCCCCGAAGCTCTCGGTACATTAATTAAAAGAGGGGGAATGTAGTGGGTTGGTGGGCTGAGCCGTGAGAGGGGGCTGAGCTGCAGGAGAGGCTGCACAGCCCTGCACAAAGCAAGCAGATGAGCCCAGCTCCCGTTCTGCACCCCAGCTGCAAACCCACAGCCCTTCCCTTGTGCTCTGAACTGCCAAAGAGCAAGAAGAATTGAGGTTAGCTACCTGGACACGTTTGATGGCAGCTTTTATTTTCACATCGGCACCTGCAGGCACCCAGAGAAACCAAGCAAAGCCCAAGGGAGAGAACCCGCGTTCGCCCACAAACCTCTGTCCTTTACATTTACTTTGGAGAGGGACGCCAGGATGACACAGCTAACAAAAACAAGCAAAACCATTTTCAAAGGACACTCTCTTCTCTCTAAATTACAGGGGGAAGTCATCCAGGGCTGAAATTTATGCATTAGAGTCAGACAAAACTTCTTGATCTCTGGTGCTCAGGGGCTGTTTGAAGGAGAGGCAGAGCACGTCCCGGGGAAGGTGGGACGCGGCGGCGCCGCTCTTGCCAGGCTCCTGCAGAATCGTCCTCGATCACAGCAGGTCTGAACCCTGGTGGAGCATGAGGCCATCCTTTGGCGTCACCTCCAGCGCGCTCTCCTCCGAGCTCCTTGGCAGAGGCACCTCTCCAACCCTTTTGATCTCAAATTCCTGGGCTGTGCCGGCTCCATCCTCCAGCAGTGCCTGGGACAAGCCCGGTCCCCATCCCACCAGGACCTGTGCTTCAGCAGCATTTCTGCTACAGCCAGGGCCAAAGGACCATCTTTTAGCCACTTTTCAGAAAAATCAGTGACTCAGAAGAGATTCCACTGCTATGGTGGGAACACGGTTGTGGTGGCACCTTGCTTTGTGCCAAGCGGGAACCTCTGCACCCGTGGTTACAGCTCGATGAGCTGCCTGGGTAGAATCACACCCAGGAACCAAGGTCTCTCGATAACCAGCGCTGCCATCACGCTCCTCGCCATGTGGCGCTGGGCTGGCATCGCTCGGACGGGACGCTGTGCGTCCAGGCTTCAGAGCACGCACCTTGTACCAGGGAAGAACTAAATAAACAAAGTGCATTTTTGCAAGCTAGACAAGGCGGTTCGCAGAAAGGCGAGGGATAAGCGGAAACCAGATAAACCAGTTTAGAAAAGCCCCAAAGCCTCTCCAACCAGCGCTGGCCCCAGGGCAGAGGAGGGGAGATGCCTCCTCAGCCGGAGGATGCCACCGCCCGCTGTCCCACCACTGAGCAACCGTGGTCACCCACCCAGCACTGGGAGTATCTGTCATCTATTTATTACACATTAACCAGAAGTTTACAAATCTTCGGGCCAGCGCGATCATTTTCACATTTTTCACATTCTTTCACATTTTCACGCCTGCCTGGAGAGCAAAGCAGCAACGGGAGCCCGGAAAAACCTGCTGCCCCTTTGAAGCGGTCCCGGCTGTGCTGGTCGCCGGGGCCTTGACACACGC
>NW_009696747.1:3635-5710 GCF_000703405.1 Apaloderma vittatum
CCCAGCTGCGAGGAGCAGGAAGATAAGGACACAGTGGGGTCAAGAGATTTACACCGGAGCAGGCACCTGCTGTTAGCCCAGAACCGCTCCCAGGGGTCTCCCAGCATCACCCCTTGTGGCAGCCATGGTCAGGGAAACTGAGGCAGGCAAGCAGAAGGGATCGTTCAAGCCATGTGCTGTCCCCACGGCTGCCGAGTGACGCGGGCTGTGGCCCCACGGTGTGGCTCATGGTGCTGACCCAGCCCCGCCGAGGGATGCCCACCGCAGACTGGAAGGGGTGGATGGGGACATGTCCTAGCAGGGGTGAGAAAAAAACAACCTGTGGCTTGTTTCCAAATTAACCACGCACGGATTTTATTTTTGATTCGAGCACGGCAAAGGGCAGCAGGTGCTTGGTGAGGGGTTCGTCCGTGGGGCTGGGATGTTCTGTGTCTGCCCCGTCAGGCCTCCTCATCCCAGCATGTTTACCAGCAAAGCTCCATTCCCGGTATAACCGTCCTGACAATGCTCTGAACACAGTCAAGACTTTATTCCAGGAAAAGGTTTTCTACTGGAATAGTTTATACTAGTTCCCCTCACAGAGTAAGCAGGACCGACAAAAACATAGTTCTGCAGATTTACTAGGATTACTGCCAGCTCCCGAGACAGGAGAATGTTTTTCACCCATCTAACTGCTAGGTCTTTCAGAGAAAACATTACACATGCCGAGCAGGGCTGGGCGAACCCCGGCAGAATAAATGAACTGGAAGTCCCTGACCCATCCGGCGGCAGAAAGCAGGGGCCCGCGCTCCCCTTCTGTTTGCAGCCCGCCCTGTTTTCCAGCTCCTGGCTGATTTATGCCCACTGACGGGACACTCGCTCTCCTTCGCTCTGGTTTTACAGAGCCCTCACACACCGGCCACGTACCCGGGCTGGGAGCGGGGCAGGATTCCCGGGGAAGACGGAGAAGCACGTCCCGGTGTGAGCTGCTGCCAGGCACGGGACGGATCCGTGTCGGATGTGCCAGGGGAAAGCGTCCCGGTGAGACGTGGCCAAGCCTCCTCCGAGGCCAGGCTGCAGCAGGGGAATTTCCCAAATCCTTCCAAAGTGGGTGAACAACACAGGGGAAAAAAGGATTTTACAGAGGGGCTGGGCAGCCTCGTCCCCCCACAGGGGCCCCTCCAACGCCCATCGCTCCCCAAAGCCTTATTGCACTTGGAAAGCCCGAAGGAAAGGAATGAGAAGGTGAAGCAGAGACAGATGCAAAGTACTGACAAGAAATACCAAGGAGTAAATCGCCTTTGTTTTTTTCATGCCAAAGATATTTGCATTCTTATTTCTCCCTTGGAGGCACAAACCTCTTTTGTTGTCCCATAACCACTTGCACTGTCGCTGCCAGGGAGAATTACAGCTCGGGGAGGGGGACCCATTCTCAAGGAAAAGCTCGTGTAATGGGATATCGGCTCCTCTGAGGCCAGACGAGGTGGTCACCCTTTACCCGCTCAGTGAAAGCTACAGCCCCTCGGTGGAAGGGGTTTCCCGCAGGACGGGACAACACGAGGCTTCCCTAGGACACACGGGGCACAGTCCCACCGCTCCCCATGGCCCAGCACCTGGATTTCAGCTTGTTTAGGACAGTACTGCAAGGGGTGAAGCTGCTGAAATCTCTCTGTGAGGAGAAGAGCATCAGCCATGGGGCCAGCATCGCCGTGACAAACCAGCAGCGCCTTCCTCCAAGTTACCGCGCGAAAGAAACAACTCACTTGCCCAATTTGTCAGAAGCTTGCAGAATTTTTGCCTCCGCAGCCCGCTTACCCTTACCTGCAACTCCCATTGTGGAAAAACAAAAAACAAAACCAAACCAGGGAAGGGACTCCCGCCAAAGCAAACCCAGCAGCCTTTGCTGACGGGTGAGGCGCCGAAGGAACATTTTAACCCGGGTTGTTTTTCCAGGGGTACGAACCAGAATCGCTCAGGTTCCGCTCCAACCCAGCAAACTGCCGCGGGGTCCCGGGCCAGGGCGGGAGGGCAGGCGAGGGGGGGGCCGGTCACCGCCCCGCCCTGAGCCCTCTGCTATCAGCCAGGGGCAACAGTCA
>NW_009696747.1:5767-6311 GCF_000703405.1 Apaloderma vittatum
ACATGGGCCAGCCCCTGGACACAGCGGTGGCACAGAGAGCCAGGAAACGCCGCTCTGTCCATTTCTTTCCTCCTTATTTTCTTTTTACTGATTTCACAGAATTTTAGGGGAAATGCTAACGCGCCCATGCCTTTAGCTCCATCCCGCTTCAGCAGGCACTGCTGGGGAGGAGCCCTGCCCTGCGCTCTCGGTGCCAGATGTCTGAGCCCCCCCTCCCCATACAGGTGTTGAGCTGGTCTCACACGCTTCCCATTTCACTCACAAACTGCCACTTCAGTTCTCTACATAAAGCAGATGTTTTTCCCTAAAAATGCAACACACGCTTCCCGAAACGCTGGAGCGCGGAGTGGGCGGCTGCATGCCAGTGTCCCCCGGGGTGGCGTGAGGGGCTTTGGCGTGTGTGACCTACTCGAGCTGATCCTGCTCTGGCAGAGGGGCTGGGCTAGATGGTTTTTTGAGGTCCCTTCCAACCCCTAACATTGATTCTGTGATCCTGTGTGCTCAGCCTCGTCCCCTTGCACAGTAAATGGGTCGGCAGCTGCTT
>NW_009696747.1:6358-6594 GCF_000703405.1 Apaloderma vittatum
GGGTGACGAGGAGGGATGGGATCATGAGAAATGATGGGGTGATGAGGAGGGATGCTGGTGGCCAGGCCCTGAGTGTGTGGGGATCCCCCGTGCTCACCCAACCCACCCCATCTCATCCCTTTCCCAAGATCGAGGCTTTTTCTGCGCATAAACGGCTCAAAACTTTGGCACAGCAGCGGAGAGGGCTCCTTGGTGGCGTGAGGAGCTGGGTGGGGGGTACCCAGAGCTGGGTGGGG
>NW_009696748.1:0-214 GCF_000703405.1 Apaloderma vittatum
GCTCACACAGCCCAGAAGGCCAACCCTGACCTAGGATGCATCAAGAGTGTGGTCAGCAGGTCAAGAGAGGTGATTCTCCCCCTTTACTCTGCTCTGGTGAGACCCCACCTCGAATACTGCGTCCAGTTGGGGTGTCCCCACCATAAGAGGGACATGGAGCTGTTGGAACGAGTTCAGAGGAGGCCACAAGGATGATCCAGGGGCTGGAGCAGCT
>NW_009696748.1:413-6608 GCF_000703405.1 Apaloderma vittatum
GTGGCGAAAAGTCTCTGGACTAGATCGCCCAGAGAGGTTGTGGCTGCCCCCTCCCTGGAGATGTTCAAGGCCAGGTTGGATGAGGCCTTGAGCAACCGGAGCTTGTTAAGGGAGGTTGGATTAGATGATCTCTAAGGTCCCTTCCAACCTGAGACATTCTATGACTCTATAAAACAACAGGTTTCCCACCTATTTATTTATCGCATGTTTTGCAGCATGGAAGGGCCACAGTTTGCGCTGGGAGCCACAACTTTTGGCAGGAAAGGGATCTTTCCCTTTTCGCTTCATCCACCAGGCACCAAACACACGAAGACAAAAATTCCCCTCAGCGCATTAGGCCACGTATCTGAAAAGACATTTTTTAATTTTCTCCCCACTAGATTAAACGACTTGTCAGCTCTGGTATTTTCCAGAACTGATTCTCTCCCATTTTTCTTGAAGTGCCTAAAAGCAGGAAGCATGTTCCCAAGGGGAGGAAACTCCATCCTTGTCCTAGTCCTCACCACCTCCATGTGCTCTCCTGATTTAAATTCTCTATTCTCCAGGTAATGGCTGAAATAAAAACCCCCGAGAGGCAAAAAAACCCCCAGTGACAGCAAACCATGGGTGACTGTCCCCAGGGATTGCTCCTGACAGCGGGGATGAAGCTGCTATGGGGCGCGGCGAGGAGTTAAGAGACATCATATGATATTTATTGCTTTTTTCTCCACAAGGCCTGCTGCCCATTATAGAAAAAAATGAGATTAAAGTGAAACCACTTGTCCCTGGAAAACCTACACTGGCTGGTTTTCATCTCCGTATTTTCTTCTTAGTTGCTGATGAATGATTTCCCAATTACTTATTCCATGGTCTCTTTGATAGTTGTTTTTTCAGGAACTGAAGTTAACTGGCTTGTAATTTCCAAGCCCATTCTTTTTTACTTTTTTTTTTTTTCAAATAAAGCCTATTTCCCCCCTTTCTCAGCCTGCCTCCCTCCCAAAACACCCACTGCCAACATTTCATAGGGCGCTGGAAACACTTAGAAAGCCATCTAGGATAAAGTCCATCGCACAAAGTTCATCTGAGAAGCGTCATTTTACGAAACTTTGGCATAACCTGTCGTTTTCTCATGCTCCCGTTGACTCCAACCCTTTATCCCCGCTTTCTGCTGTGCCAGCTGCCGATTACGACAGAAGTTTTAGTGACCAGCAGCGCAACGGGGATGGAAAATCAGTCTCCTGTGGCTGACACGTGAAGATGACGCAGAAGCGTCACAGTACATGATTTTGTTTCTCAGAATCGCTTGGATCTCTTGAAAAGACACCTATAAAATACGGGGAAGGAAAGCGTACAGGCAGCAGAGATAACTTTTTAGCCAAAGACATTCAAATAATCTTTTATGGAGATCACAAAATTAGCAAAAAGTGAAGTTTGAAAAACTCAAGATACTTTCAGTTCCTTTTTAAATACCCCAGCTGGGTTACACACTCAGTTCTTGTCCCAATCACAAAAAAAAATGTGTTTTTTCCCAAGTATTCATGTTTTCTCATTTTTACAGTAGGGAAATTGTTCCCACGTGACGTTTAATTAGGAAGGCAAGGACTCAACGTGGTTCTCCATCCCATTTCAAGACTCAGGCTCTGCTCCATCAATCCGGATGTGCTTGGAGGGAAATTTTGACAACAGCACCAGTTTCCCCCCACTTCCTGAACTGGTGACCAAGGACAGGCAGGTAGGATGTACTTGAAGAGGTCCTGGTTCACTCTTCTTCGATATTTTGTTGTAGTTACAAGACACAGCTAAAGCAACTCAAAGATGTTTTAATCTCTGGATCCCGGTGTGACAGGTTGACACGTAAAATCGGGTGATGCTCTGGGGTTGTGTCTATTGCAGGACTTAAACCAGTGGGACAGGAATACTGGAAACACTGAGTACTGGCAGGAGGTCAGTCTTATTGAAACGTGGAGCATGTAGGGAAGGGCAGGACAAGTTTGCTGAGCAGAGCACTGGTGGGTCAGCTCTTGAAGGAGGGAGGAAGGGAACGACCAGCTTTTCAGAATTAAGTTTAATGGTTGGATCCACCAAACTGTGGAAATCCGCTGTCGGGGCAGCCCGAAGGTACGGTCCGTGTTTGCTATGATCTTCTCACGCTGGGGTTGTTCACCTCCCCTTTTTGTGGCTGCTCTTTGCTCTTTCAGGATTGCGAGAAAGCAAGGAGAGTAACATTTTCTCTACTCGCCTGCGGGTGGGGAGACAAGGGAGCAGCTGATCTTCTCTCCCACCCCCATCCACTGTGCGGGTTTAGAGGTAAAAAAGAGCATTTGTCTCATGGCGCCTGGCTCAGATGTGGTTGGGGACAGGCTCTGATCTTTGCAATTCTACATTTAAACCAGCTGACACCCCTAGTCGAGGCCAAACGTAGACCCGTCCCACCAGCTGCCTCCTGGATTCACTCCGGAAGTTCACACATCTCTTTTCAGCTCTTAATATTTGAGAGGTGACGGGCTCAAAATTTCTCAGCCCTCACATGGAGCTCAGAGATTGATTAAAGAGTAAGAATTACTCATCTCCAAACGATGCGCCAACACTAGAAGCTTGCATTTTGCTGCCGTGCGATTCCACGGATAGGCAGCTGCAACGGATAACCCTGAAAAACGCTGACGGTCAGTCCCGCACGGCATCTGCAGAACTTTCAGGCTGCAGAACTCAGTACCAGCACGAATTCAAATTAATCACAAAGGTGAGAGGCAAGATCTGAAGCTGCTTTCTTGGGGAATACCACACATTCTTGCCACAGCTGGGGCTCTGCACCAAGACACGTGGTGCCGACGGTGACACACGGCTTTATTTTTAACAGAAATTAATGCGAGTTCTGAGCTCTGCTACCCGGCAGGGTAGTGTGACTCTGTCCACGTCCCTGAGTCAGCCGTCATGTGGATCTGAGCAAGCAGCAAATAATTCAAAAAAATCAAATAAAAGTACCCAAAAGACATAAAAACCAGGAGTCATGGTTTCCTCAAGCACGTGTTTTCAAGATTGCCTGAAAACTCCGACAGGAAGGATTAGAAGGGAGCGTGACCAGAGGAACCTGAGATTGTCCGGAGTGGGAGTGGTGAGGAAACCCCAGGGAAGCTCAGAACCCGGGAGGAACTAGCAGCTTCTCAGAGCCCCAGCCCGGGGCATCTGTGGTGGCAGAATCACAGAATGTTTGGGGTTGGAAGGGACCTCTAGAGATCATCTAGTCCGCCCTCCCCGCCAGAGCAGGATCACCCAGAGTAGATCACACAGGAACACGTCCAGGTGGGTTCTGAATGTCTCCAGAGGAGAATCCACTTCTTGATCCTACAGAAGAAAGGGACCTGGCATGCCCAGGTGCTGCCTCATGCAGCCACCACGATCTCACCCAGAAAAAAAAATAGGGAAAGTTTTGTCTTCTACCAGGGGTGGGGATGACTTTACTTCCCTCTAAATTGAGTTAATTTTTCGTCTGGAGGAAGAAGTAAAAGGTTTCTTTCATGCGAAGAAAAAGCGTAATTGTTCATTGGTTGGTATCAATCAACTTCTTAGATTTCTTTGAAGAGGAGAAAGGCTCTACTGTCCTTGCTGGGTTTTCCCACTACAGATTTTGCTGCTGAGAGATGCCTCTGGTTTGCCGAGTTGCTCTTACTCATCACGCGGTGCTGTCCTACCCCCGTTCATTCCCAGCCCTTCCCTCGTGCCGACGTTAGCGTTCCTGCAGCTAAGGCCCAGCAGATCTGTTTGTTCATCTAACGTTAATGTAAAATAACCTCAGTCACAAGACACCTGTCACGCTTTTGGACTAAAATTAGCTTTTTCAGGAAGAAATATTTTCAGAACTTCTGGAGGGACTTCACAAAAAGCATTAATAGGGGGACTGGAGGATCTGCACCCTCGCTGGTTTTAAGATTTCAAAGAGATGGAAATGCTGCACATTTATATACTGTCTATATTTATTTATTACACTTAAAGGTGATCTATGTTTTTGTGTAAATTTTAAGACTAAGGCAACATCTCCCATTTAACAACCACTAAAATATTAGGCAGAACTGTACTATACCAAGAAATTCAGTCCTCCCAACACTTAAATACAAGTTTTCAGGGGGAAAAGCCGCCAGTTCCCTGCTTCAAAGTTATTCTCTTTTCCCAGATATCTCAAAGACTAAAGGACTGAGTCACAACAGGATGACAGCAAAGTCTCTACTGAAATAAACTCAAGAGATTCCAGTTCAAGCACTACCACGGGGGCAAAACACGTACACCAGTGTGTAAATGCTGTATCATACAAACTGCTTTGAGAGCACAAGGATCCCATCACCGATACCTGAAGTAACTGCGCTGCAGACTTCACTCGGATGAGGACAAGTTTTACAGCCACCTTTAAACATTTGCCTTTCTTCCTTTAGATCATTTTTTTCACCTTGTTAACGGCCAAGTCTTGATCATCTTGCAGGAAGGCAAAGTTCTTGGTGGTATTTGCGCCCCTGGACTTCAAAGCTTCAGCAGCAGCTTTCTCCTGTGACTTCTTGGACAAGGAACTGCTGATCGTACAAACATAGAATCATTAAGGTTGGAAAAGATCTTCAAGATCATCAAGCTCCACTGTCAACCCAACACCACCGTGACCACTAAACTATGTCCCCAAGTGCCACGTCTACATATTGTTAGAACACCTCCAGGGATGGGGACTCCACCACTGCCCTGGGCCAATGCCTCACCGCTCTTTCAGTAAAGAAATTTTTCCTCACAGCCAACCTCTATGTTCCCTGGGGACATTTCCTCTCATCTTACCACTTCTTACTTGGAAGAAGAGACTGACCCCACCTCGCTCTGATTTTGTTTCAGGTAGCTGTAGAGCCTCAACCTTCTCCAGACGGAACAACCCCAGTTCCCTCAGCTGCTCCTCATCACGCTTGTTCTCCAGATTCTTCAGCTTTGTTGACCTTCTGTGGACCCGCTCCAGCACTTCAATGTCTTTCTTGTCCCGAGGGGCCCAGAGCTGAACACAGGGCTCAAGTTGTGGCCTCACCAGCACCAACCACTGGGGGACAGTCCCTGCCCAGCTGGACACACCACTGCTGATCCAGCCCAGGATGCCGGTGGCTTTCTTGGCCCCCTGGGCACACTGCTCCACGGCCACTGTTTAATTTCCCATTTTCCTCCACCCTCATCACACAGGAAGCCTGTCCCGACCAGGGAGTGGATGCTATTGGGTTTGCACCTTGACCATCAGCCTGCGGGCATGGGGAACCCACACCCACCATTAAACTCAGATCGGCCTTTTACGTGCTTATTCATTCCGAACTCTTCCGGCCTTTCCCCAAATCTGTGTCAGCCTCTCCTCCCATGAGATGTCACCAGCACTTCGCAGTCTCAAAACCGAGTTCGCTTCCTGGTGTGCAAGAAGCCCATCTCGCACACCACGAAGATATTTTGCCGTTTGTTTCATTTCTGCGCAGAGACGGGTTGCTAGGTGGCAATTCCACAAAGCTAGCACAGCACATCGAGGAATTACAACATATTTATCTTGTCACTCGATTAGTAAAAACATGCCTAAATTTACAATTACCGCTCCGTGATTACTAGCCCTTTTATTATTTCTATATTTAAATTAGTCTCGCTTGTGTGACGTGAGGAATATGTGGCTGTGGGAGGGACACACCGGAACTAAGCGCTTGCCTGTTTCAGAGCCCCGTTAAGGACGTGCACTGAGACAATTTACAAGACAGCAAAGAGAAGGTGATTTATTAAAGTGACAGATACAGCGGATTTGTGATTGCCATTGATAAATTCACTCACTGCACTAGCACAATATATAATAATAATGCTGGCAAAACACCACCCCGGGTATTTCTCACCAAAAGGCGAAAGCTCGGTTCTGACCAAGAAGACGTCCCCGTCGGGGGTTGCGGAGAAGGAGCACGGCCCATCAACCGCCTCTGCTGGGTTTGTTCCCCCCAGTGTTCTGTTCCCTCCATATTCCTTTAATTCTAACCTTCTCTATCTCCTCTCCTGGGGTGATGTTTAGCCTGGTTTGGGAGGAGAGTCGGGGACTACAGCCATAGATATTTAGCACATACTTCTCGATCTGTTGGAGTGTGTTCAGGGGAGGCCACAAGGATGATCCAGGGGCTGGAGCAGCTCTGCTACGAGGACAGGCTGCGGGAGCTGGGGTTGGTTAGCCTGGAAAAGAGAAGG
>NW_009696748.1:6821-7636 GCF_000703405.1 Apaloderma vittatum
GTGGATGTGTTCAAGGCCAGATTGGACGGAGCCTTGAGTATCATGATCTAGTTGAGAAGTGTCCCTGCCCATGGCAGGGAGGTTGGAATAAATGACCTCTAAGGTCCCTTCCAGCCTGGGCCAGTCTATGATTCTATGATTCTCTGGGCTCATTAGCACAGTCAGGGTGTCAACTATAATATGCACATTGGGGATAATCAAGCAGAAGGTTTCACTCCAGGCACCGTAGTCTTCAGGGTTCTGTTTGGAAGCACCTTGTCTGCCTTCAGGATGGTGTTGAAGTCGTTAATCTCCGTCTGTCCATGTCCTTTAGCCAAAGCAGAGCTGCCCTGGCATGGCCAGGCTCCCTCCTTGGGCAGTTTCTCTCTGTGGAGGCCTTGTTGATCTCCTCCTATGTCTGCACAACAGCCGTGTGCACCCCTGCCTTCCGTGTTCTGAACTCCCCCGATTAAAATATTACCCCCTGATGTTTAAGGGAGTGGGCAGGCTCTTTACAAGCGTGCGCATGGGCCAGGCCTTCTCCAGTTTAACTGAGCTGGAGCCTGCGATCTCCCGCCCTGTTTGCTTGGCTTCCAAGTCCTTTGGCGACCGCTCCGTTTCCTCACGAGTCTCTGGAGCAGCACATTTACCTTTTTGTGAGTTTATAACCAGACCACACCTCCTGCCGGGGCACAGTCGCTGGCAAAGGGGGTTATTTATAGAAAAGACACTGAAATAACGGGCTTAGACACTAAAGCTATTGAGCAAAACTCCTCTTTGCGACCCCTGAGCGGCATAATGAGACTGAAGGGACAGAGCGTCGCTACTGGCTCCAG
>NW_009696749.1:0-572 GCF_000703405.1 Apaloderma vittatum
TTGAGCTGTTAGATAGCCTTGCAGAAATGCTTCTTTTACATGTAATAAGTAAAGGAAATTAGCTTGACTAATACCTGTCATAGTCTAGAGAGGTGATTTCCATTTAACACATTTGTTAGTATTTTTTAATGAGATTATATGTTGACAGACCCAAATGTTGATGTTAACATGCAAATCATTTGAGATATGAGTTACTCTGGCTGACATTTTTAATAAATAAATACTACTATAGAATATCAATATACCTGCATTAAGTGTTTTTCATAGGTATTATGTAAAGGGTGAGTGTCAGGAGGGCTGAGCCAGGCTCTTCTCAGTGATGTCCAATGATAGGACAAGGGGCAACAAGTGCAGGCTGGAGGACAGGAGGTTCTGCAAAAACATTACAGAAAACTTGTTCCAGTGTGAAGGTGACAGAGCACTGGAAGAGGCTGCTGGGAGAGGTTGTGGAGTCTACTTCTCTGGAGACGTTGAAAACCTTCCTGGACGTTTTCCTGTGGGACCTACTGTAGGCGATCCTGCGAAAACCTTCCTGGACGTTTTCCTGTGGGACCTACTGTAGGCGATCCTGC
>NW_009696750.1:0-3263 GCF_000703405.1 Apaloderma vittatum
CGGAAGAA
The DNA here is from genome assembly GCF_000703405.1 of Apaloderma vittatum. NCBI lineage: Eukaryota > Metazoa > Chordata > Aves > Trogoniformes > Trogonidae > Apaloderma > Apaloderma vittatum. The sequence goes on from NW_009696750.1 coordinate 9, forward strand.
TTTTCCAACGTCTGGCAGCAGCGATGCATTTTTATTTTATTTTATTATTTTATAGGCAGAGCAGCTTTTTGGTGATATTAATTCAAGACTCGGTCCAACCTACCGTAGCGTTGCGTGACGTGCCGAGGGCCTGAGTAAGCGCCCGGGGTGGATCCCAGCCCTTCCCTAAACACGCTTCAGGCTTTGCCCTCCCCTTGGCAGCCCGGCCGGAGCTCTGCTGCTGCCCGGCTCCCTCCTTCTTTTCCAACAAGTTTCTGGTCCTGGGCAGCAGCGGGCCCCGTGCTCTTCCGTGGGGTTGCCGCAGCAGCGTTGCCATATGGCTTTCATGAAAAATGTCCCGGTTTAATCTGGGTTTTGATCTGATTCCTGCTTGAATGTCGAGTATGGAAATACATTTACTGGGGTGGAGGAAACGAAGACCTTTTTTGCATATTTTGATTTCTGTTGCTAGTCCTAGTTTTTTCTAAACCTATTAAAAATTGTATTCCATGTGGGCTCTTTCCTGCTACAGCGCAAGCTTAAATACTTCTCATCAGTTCCGCCAGCGCAGCTGCCCGTGGGCTCATCAGAACTGGGTTAGAGGTAGCAAATCTTATTTTCATGTTTTAAAAACAGGAACTTTTTTTTTTTTTGTCTGGCTGTGTTTGTTTCCAGTTGAATTAGCTCCTGAATCTGATTTGCAAGCATGGCTGGTTGGCGAAGAGTGAAATAATTGGACGTGGTGGTGCTTTTGAGCGAAACCGCGGTGTGCTGGGGCACGCTGGCGACAAGGAGCTGGAAGTTGATTAAAAGGGGTCTTCCAAGCTGGTGCAGTCACTAAACACCAACTGGGGTTTACCAAGGTCATTCCTGTGTGCTTTCTGTAGTTAAAAACAAAGCCCTGGCCCAGGCTGCCCAGAGAGAGTGCGGAGTCTCCTTGGGACCTACTCCCTTCATCATCCTCGTAGCTCTCCGTTGGACTCTCCGAGTCCAACGGAGAGCTACGAGGATGATGAAGGGACTTGAACATCTCTTCTCAGTGGTCGATCTTTCAAGGTCCCTTCCAAGCCCCAACATTCTGTGGTTCTGTGATCTGCAGGGACACGTTCTGGCAAGCGGTCAGGCTTTTTCTTCTCTACTTAAAAAATACCTTATAGGGAAAATGAATCCAACTCGAGCCTGAGGTTCTGGAGGTGCAGCGACAGAAATAGCGAGTTTTTATTGTGAACTTGCTGGCAAGACATCTCTGCGTTCAGCTTAAAGTGATTCTTTCCCACCCCCCTTCCCTACAAATACTTTTCAAGCTCCGTTATGCTGTTTGGGCAGCAGGGGTTCCCTCTGGAGGAGTTTTGGGTTTCGCAGGCATGTCTGTGTTCTCCTGCCCCCCAGGTAGTGCTGCCGCTCAGGAAACGCGGGTTAGCCGGGCGAAGCCATCTGCCCCGATGGAGCTGGTGGGTGGTGGGAGGGCTGGGAAAGAGGAGCCGAGCACGGAGCACCCCCTGCCTCGCCCAGCCCGCTCCCTTCCTCGCAGCCCCTCTGTATTCTGCCCAGGAATTAACTCGTCCCCGAATTGCGGAGACGCGTACGCGCCGATTTGGTAAGCTTCCCTGCACCTGTCTGATGCGCTTTACAGCCTCGGCGTCACCAAACTGTTTGTCATTCAGGGGGGACAATGTCCTCTTGTGTGTCGGGCTCCCAGCGGGGAGGGGACGGGCGGCTGGGGCACGGCCCCGCTGGCGGAGGGGCTTCCCATGCGAAAGGGGGTGGGAAAACAAATTGCTTCCAGACCCTCTTTTCACACAGCTGGGAGCAGCCGTCCCCGCTGGAGCTGCCTCAGCGGCCCGGTTGTCATTTGTGTTTTCCTTATCTGGGTTAAATATGAAAGGGTGGGAATGGGGGTGAAGGAAGCGCAGGGAAAGAAAAGAGCTCTTAGCGAGCTCCTGAGCTGCCTCGGCGCGCTGCCGGCTCCCGGTTCCAGCAGACCTTGAGCAGGTTGAAGGTGGAAGGCAGGTTAGCTCAGGGGGTTGGAGCCTGGTGCTGATAACGCCAAGGTCGCGGGTTCAATCCCCGTTCGGTCCCCGTGTGTTGCCTGATCCAGTTGAGGCGTCCCTGCCCATGACAGGGAGGTTGGATTAAATGATCCCTATGGTCCCTTCCAGCCTAGGCCATTCTGTGATTCTATGTGTAAAGATCTCAGCTAGCACAGAGAAACTTTCTGGTTCTGTTTGCAGAACTAACGTGGTTCTTGTTCACGGTTTCTTTTGTGGAGAAGCTTTCTGCCCGGCGCTCTGCTCACAGGGACCTCTTCCGCCTGTAAATATCATGAAACCTTGCACGTGACTGGTCTTGTAAGAATAGCTCAGTGCTGCGTGTGTGCCTGGAAAATGTTTGGCTGTAGGAGAAGGCAGGATTTATTCTGTGTTGGGTAGGGACAGCTTAAAGCAGACACAGCAACATGACAACAACTTCCTTCTTCTGATAGTTAAAGAGCAGCACAGTTCAGGGTTTTAAATACATGTGGGAATTAAAGCTCAGTGGAGGTAACATACCTGAATTGCCTGTTCCTTTGTAAGGCACAGCTATTCTCATGAGCTGTTCTAAAGCTCAGAAAATAAAAAGCTGAATGCTGTGTAGTGCAAACTTGCAAGTTTTGGGTTGTTATGATCTGGAAGAATGTTCTATTTGGGAACATTGTGATATTGCCGCTATATCCAATCAGTTTGTGAAGTTTGCTCTTTGTTGTCACTTCATTATGCTCGAAGTGAACCAGTGTTCTTTGCTCGTGTGTTTGAAGTGTTGCAGACCCAAGAGTTAAAAATTCAGTAGGGCTCTCTGTGAGGTGGGAGATCTTGCTGTTTCTAACTTGTTCTAGGTAAAGGAAGAAAGAGAATTGAGTTGGCCGCTCCGTTAGGAAAAGAGGCGAAAGAGAAGCATTTCCTTTTTCTCGGTTGCGCTTTGCGAGTCGATTCCCAGCCTTACAGCGCGCTCAACGCAGTGTCACTTCAAGGGCTGCCTTGGAATATTTCATTAGTGGCAACTGCAGCATCAGCAGGGCAGACAATCGCGTTTATTTGCTGGCAACCCCTGGAAGTGCAGCGCGGGAGCGGCGTGCCGAGACTCCCGTGTTCCTCTCCCACGTCCCTGCAGGAGGTGAGTGAGGGGACACGAGCCACGAGCGGCTGTGCCCAGGGAGAGCGGAGGTGAAGTTGCCAGCGGAGGCAAAGGATGGGCAGCGAAGGGAGAAATTACCAGAGGGAGGTTGCAAGGTTGTAGGGA
>NW_009696750.1:3294-7314 GCF_000703405.1 Apaloderma vittatum
CGAATTTCCAAGTGGTGAGCCAACACCCCAGTCCTCCTCCAGTTCCCGGAGCAAAAAGCAGGGAGGGGAACGTTGTTGGTAAGGTGTCACTTCCTTATTATATGTTTGTATTATTAGTTTAAGGCTCCTTGCGTTGTTAAAACGGGTGAGAGTCCCCTGCCCAGTTCCCACAGGAGTGAGCCGGTGCTTTTGTCACCTGCTGCCCGTGGTTGGCTTCACCCTGAGCTTGGGGTTGGGCTTCTGGAGTTGAGTTGGAGACTGATGGGTCTGAGACAGCTTTGCCACGCTTCAGAGCCGGGGGGTTTCTGAGCAGGGCTCTGTGACAGCAGCTGTGCCATAAAGTCCCTTTCGTGGGTTGTTGCTGAGGACAGGGATCCATGGTCACCTACCCGCTGCTGGCACCGTGCTCCCAAAACCAGCCCCCCTTCAGAGTCCGCTGAGCGCAGGGTGGCCTGTGAGGGGCTCTGCTCGGTTTGGTGTGTCCATGCTGCATAGCAGGAAGCGTCGGATGGAAATCTCCAGCTCCGAGTCTGGTGGCCACTCGGCACAGAGGGACATCGTGCTCCATGAGCCTCCCAGCGCTGCCCTCGCTGGGCTTGGGTCTCCGAAAAGAACCTGTAGAGATAACGCACCCTAATTGCTTTGTCTCCCACCTTCCCTTGTTCCCACGTGTCCTCCGTGTTACGAGAAAGCTGTTGTTGAGTCTAACCAGCGTGTCCCGCACCGCGTTGAATGAAACCTTGTTTGTGGGTTTAAACAGTAGAGAGAAATGATGGCCTTCGTTGTAGATGGGATTGTGTGAGGGGCTGGGGAAGCCCCCGTGTCCCGTGGTGCCACCTTCTCCTCACTGTCTCTGCTCCTCTGGTGGCGCTGGCTGTGCTGCAGTTCCAAACTGTTCGGTTAAACCCCAGCATTTTGGCCACGTACGTATTCAGCCGGGTGTGTTACCTGATAAATGAAGTGTTCTGCTGAATTACCAGCTCTGCTGGGCACACGGGGAGAAGCAGTGGGTGAGAGAGTCACAGGCAGGTCTGTCTCCAGGGCAGATGTCCTGGGCATCCGCTTGGTTTTTCATTGACCGGTGTATTCCTCCAGTGAAGAGAGCTGAGCAAAAGCCTTGAGTAGTGGTCCCCACTGAAAGGTGATAACGTTGAGGTCACACAGATGTCTGCCACCACTCTGAGAGTAGGCTTGGTGGTTTCTGAAAGATGGTAGAGGTTAAAACATGCCATTGGGTAGTGCCTCTTGGACTCCTGTTGTGTTCAGCTGGTGGGAGCTGGGAGCTGCTGCCCTTCAGGGAACATCTGCCCCGATCCTGCTTGTGCTTTTCCGTGTGTGTGTCTTGGAGTGACAGCTGCTGGCTCAGACCACGTCTTCCTTGAATCTGTAGAAAACCTGCCCATGGCCAGGCTGTTGCCAGGACCAGTGACAAACCCAAAGTGCGTGCAGGCAGCGTGCAAAAAACATCTGGCTTAAATGGCCATGAGGGCAACCACTGGTTGGCCTTGAGACTGGTGCAGAGCGTGGGTGTGAGGTGCCCTGTGCTGGCTGATGGAGCTCTTTGCTCCCGCACCTTGTAAATCACAACCCCCCTGCAATAAACAACCTGGCCGAGCACGCTGAAAATACCGAACGGAGGGATCTGCGGAGCCAGAAGTTCAGTGTGAGATAGCGTGAGCTTTGGCTTGAGCACCAAAAGCTGGGAGGTCGGAGATGCCCTCAGTTTACAAGATTTGGAAGGAAACCTCTGTCTAGTCTCTTGTAAGTAAATGCTTTCAGGTGTGAGCAAAGCTTTTCCCTTGCAGCGTGTAGCAGTGTGTTCTTGCAGCTCTCGACCCACACGTGGTGCCATGTCAAACCTTCCCGTCGGTTCGGGTTTGTAAGCGGCGTCTCTTTGAGACAGACCATGCCCTTGGAGTCCAGTTGGTGCGAAGCCAAACGTCGACCTGAGGCAAGATCTGAAAACACCGGTGCTGTGGGCTGACGTGGGCACGTACGAGCGCTCTGCTTACCCCGAGGGAGCGCCTGGACTTCTTGGAGTCCTTTCCAGCCCCACGCTCTTTGCTCTGGATCCATTTTCATTCCTTTGCATGGGCGCTGCTCTTTTCTCTGCCTGGCTTTGTAAGCTTCCACTTTCCATCAGCTCAAGCCGGGTGTGTGCTCGGTCCCCTCGGGGCACCTTCCCCCTGCACGTTCACTTCTCCTTCCTGCTTCTCTTCTGTCCTCATCGTCCTGTGCCTGGTGCCCAGACTGCCTGAGCACTTTACAGCCTCACTTACCAAAGTTTGACAGCCTCAGCGCAGCTTTCCCACCTCGATGTCTTCTCACCGCTCTTTAGTGCGTGCTCCAGGCTTTAGTCCAAACACGGGTCAGCAGGTTCCACCCAAGTACTAAGATGAATCGACAGTCTTTGTGCATCTGGGATGAAGGGAAGTGGATGTGGAGGGTTTCCAGGAGGCACCGCTTTTCACTTGCCCACAGCTGAGATTTTGCGCAGATGGCTGACCCGAACCATTCAGGATTTCTTGCAGAAGGGCTGAAAAATGTTTTTTGCTCGGGCTGCTTTGGGATCTCTGGGCGAGCCCTGCTAGCTCAGGACCAAAGCTGTGACAGAATCTACGTGTTGGTGCCCGTGCCGAGGGGAGCAGAGCCCCCTCTCAAAGCGCTGCGATGCTGCTGGGAGCGATGCTACGAAGACGTGGGTGTGTGGAAAACAGCCCAACTGCTTGTCGAGCGCTCTCGGCAGTGCCGTGATGCTAGTGGCACTCTTGAGCCTCGATAGTATTGAGCAGGCACGGGGACCGGGTGGGTGGTGACGAGGTGGTCCCGAGCTGGTTCCAGCTCACTGATGTCCAACGTCTCGGGCATCGTCGCTTCGCTGGGGGCAGCAGGAGCTCTGCAGCCTGCCTGAGCGTGCGGCAGCACTGCTGGGGCTGCAGGGTAGGCCCGGTTCAGTGATGTGTCAGAGCCCACAGTTTGAGAGCCAAGGGGAAAAAAAAGGAGAGAAGACGGTGACATCTCCCCAAAAGAGGCCGGACTGGTCGTTTTCTACCTACCAGTTTTTGGCTCGGTTTGTTGCACGATGGAGGACGTGATGGTGACCGTGGTGGCTTAAGTTTAATGTGTTTTGTCAAGTGACTGTCTACGTTGTCTGGTGATTAAAAAAAAACCCCCTGAGCCTTGTGGGAGCCGTGTGTGCCTTTCCTGGTCGGAGCTAGAGGAAGGGAAGGAGGAAGAAGAGAAGCCTCAGCTCACTGCTCGTTTTGCTCATCTCAGCAAACTCGGTTTCCTGGGCAGAGGTGGGTGTGCAGGGGCTGGCTGCCGAGATTATATCGGGGAGTTTCTCAAACGTTAGAGATGCTCGAGGGAGAAGCCACGTGTCCTTGTGCTCAGTGACAGCCGAGGGGTGGGATGGAAAAAGCTTCTGACCCGGGCGTTCTCGTGGAGGCCAGGCTGGGCCGATGCATCTCGCCCCCCCGGCTCCGGGGGTTTGCTGGGTGGCCCCGGCGAGGAGAGGATGTAGCAAATACAATATTGGGAAAGATGAAGAAACGAGTGGGTGGCAATGAGAAGGAAGAGGAGGAGACAGCCCAGACGATGAAGGAAAAACAGGATCTTCTGTAAGAGATGGGAATACTGGAAGGAAGCCAGGAAGGAAGCCTGAGAAAATGGAGAGCGAACCAGGAAGGCCGGCGATCCCAGAAGGTATTCCTGGCGTTCGGCGTCAAGAAACTGCCGAGCGTTTGAAAGCTCAGCGAAAAGTGGTGACGTGCGCAGAATAATTTGAATATGTTTGTCTGAGTTCAACTTCTTATTGTCTTGACGTTGAGGGTTTTTTTTCTGAGTGGGATTTGGGGTGTGTGCTGCTGCCTTGCGCGGGGACGAGGGAGCTGACCCTGGGGAGAGCTGAGGGCACGTAGGTGCTGGGAGAAACGATCACCTCCTTCGTGCTAAATGTTTTAGTAGATTTTTCTGTGGATGGCGGAGCCTGCCTGCCAGGAAAAAAAAAAAAAGAAAATA
>NW_009696750.1:7704-8598 GCF_000703405.1 Apaloderma vittatum
GTCTCGGCGGGTGCCGAGCGGCCGGAGGGTCTCTTCGGAGCCTTTTGGGCGTTCAGGGAAAAGGTGAACACGGGAGCGAGCGTGCAAACGGCACCTTGCCCCGCTTCCGCACGGTTTTGACTGAGTAGGTGTTTAAAAACAGGTTTTACCAAGACGGCCCTTTCCAGTGTCGTGATTTCTTTTTTTAGTCTTGCTTTTTTCAGCGCCGGAGCCGAAAGCAGGGAGATGCCAAGCGAAGGCAGGAATGATCTCTTTGCAGACACAGGGAGAAAATGAAGTGGCCTCGCAAAACAGCCTTGAAAATCGCAGCGTGCTTGCATCTGCTCACCTGCAAACAGCGGGCACTGGATGTTTGAAATCTTCTCCTAAAACATTCAATTCCCGGGGCTCCAAAGGGCGTCACAAAGCTGTAGGGTAGGGCAGGCCCAGCGGGAGTGCTTCTGGGGGAGCCCTGTGGGCTGAGCTGCCTTCCCCGCCGGCCTGCCCAGCCTGAACTGCCTCTGCCGGCTCATCAGGGATTCAGCTGGTGGCTCACACGTGCCAGGAAGAACAATTTACAGGCACAAAAACATGCTGTGGATGTTTCCTGCTTTGGTGTCGGTCCCTGATGGGCGCAGGCTCGCTGGCGGGGGGCGCCTCTGCAGAGGGTTTCTCTTCCCGGGCCGCTGGGGAGCCCGGATGGGTGCCTGCTGCCCCTTTCCTGTTTGCAGCCCCCAATTCCCCATCCTCGTCAGGAGGAGCAGCTCAGATGGAACTTCAGGATCTGCTGCTCCTCATGCTGGCCCCAAGTCTCCCGAGGTCGGTGCTGAGCCGGTCAGTGCTGTAGGTGCTCTTTGTGCGGAGTCGGGACTTAATTTTAGAAACTGTAGCTTAGTGGGTGGGTGAGATCTTGCA
>NW_009696750.1:8642-11255 GCF_000703405.1 Apaloderma vittatum
CTGAGCCCGAGGAGGGGAACAAAACCACCCCCATGGCACCCAAGGGCAACTCCCCGTGGTTTGGGCCAGCAAACCTCTGAGCTGTGCGCTGGGGAATTTTCCTCACTTCTGTTTGAAGTAGAAGATAAATTGGAGCGTTTTTGTTGTAGTAACTGGAAAAAATATTTTCAACAGTTCTGTTTCCAAGTGATGTGAAGAGGGTCATCTTCTTTTCGGCGCAATTCGGAACAATTAGCAGCACCTTGTGGAATTACCCCTCTGCCGGGAATGTTGTGTTTTTAGTATACGTGCACGGCGCGCGTTCGTGTACTTTTAATTTGGGAGTGCTTGCCTGTTGCTTCTGAAATCTGTTTGTTCAAATGCCATCGTATTTTTATCACCAAAAAAAAGCCCGTTTAAAGTACTTGGTAGAGGATAAATGAGACTGTCTGGTGAGTGTGTGACTTGGGAGCCTTGAGAGGCGCAGACGGGCTGGAGGAGGAGCGAGTGGGAGTGAGGAGTGTGCACCGACCGCTCAGGACACCTGCACAGTTTGGATTTCGTCCTTTTGTGCTTTGAGCCCCAGGGCTGCCCGGTAACCGAGCGCTGCTGGGGTCCCCTGGGGTGGAGCTGGCTTCTCTGAACGCCCCTGAGGTCCCAAGGTCCGTCGGGGAGGGTCTCCACGCCTTTCTGCACGCTGCTCCGGTGCTGTCGGAGGAGGGACGGGACCACTTTCCACTTTTTCGTTAAGAATTTGGATCAAATCGGTCAGTTCTGTGGTCATGACTCTAACGTCAGGTCGTCACTGGGTCTCCAGCTCCAAGAGCAGGGGTAGGAGAAGCAGGTGCTTTTCAGATTTTCAAGGCTGCTTTTTTTTTAACTGAGAAAACTTGGCAAATACCTGATCTGCAGGGCTGTTTCATGATGTGAATTTTTCACAGCACTTAAAGAATGTGATTTTTGCTTGAATTTCTTCCTGGCCCTTACCTCAGTGAGGCCCGAGTAGCCGAGCTTCTGCCCGAGGAGCTTCTTGACTTCTTTCCAGTAGGCTGTCTCCAGCTGCACCATTTGCAAGTAGATTGTTTTTTTTTAAAAAGATATTTTAGTCCATAAACATGAAAGATCTTGGCTTACAATTGTGCTCCATTGCTGGTTTAGTGTTGTCTTAATTTAAGGTGCAGTGATGGTAAGGAAATAAATTTGCGTGGATCAGGGCCGTGATCTGCCGGGACTTAATCTCCCTCCCCTCGTAGGCAGCTCTGTGCACCACGTAAAGCATTATCTTTCATTTCAGTCATTGATTAACAGCTCCCAAACCTACTCTGTAGCCTGCAAATCTTGAATTTTGAGTAACTGAGATTACAGCTTGTACTCAGAGTGGCATAATTTACCCTCAGCTGTTTTACGCTTTCTTTGTTTGGTCAGTCAGCTTGAAAACTCACCTGTGCACGGTGGAAAAAAAAAATAACCGTATGCTTGGCGTGAGCTGAGGTTTCATTTGTTTTAATTCACTTTTAAGCACGCACAAGTGTGTTCTTGCCCCAGGGAGCGGGCAGGGGACTCTTGGCTGCCCGTTTGTGGGCGCTGGGTTCTTGGGGTACCTGTGGGCGCCGAGGTGCTCCTCTTCTCCTCCGATTCCTCCAGTGGTTGTGACTGTTTTGAGATGGTGGCAGCGCAGCACTATAGCAGCTACTGGGAAGGAAAATTAGCTTTACTCCAGACAGCAGCGTCTCCAGCTTTGCCGGGGAGCGGTGCCTGGCCTCGGAGCCACGCGCCTGCTGGAAGTTGCCCAGCTTGAAGGGTTTCAACATTGAAACGTGGAAGGAGCGTGAGTTAGTGGAAATGGGTTAACGGAGCTGGGGTGGGAAAGCAGGTCTTGGATCTGTGTTCCTGCTCAGCCTCGAAGGAGAGCGCGCTTGTACGGGGAACAAACTCTCTGAGGAGCTGGTCAGAGCTTTAACCCGCCCTTGCAGCAGCAAAAGCTTTCCAATTGGAATCTGGAGTAATTTCTCCTGGAAATTGTGGGCTATTGGGAGGTGCAGTTGTCTGATTTCCGTGGGTTTTTTCTTTTTCTTTTTTTTTTAAGTGATCATACTCCTATGCTCCTGATCCTGTTTTTATGCATTTAACGTGCCATCAGCTTTTTATAATTGCTTCCACCTGAAAATAAACATCAAGTGCTTTGGCGGAGGTAAAATACTATTTTATTTCAGTAGGAGGTTGGGGAATCTATCGGTAAACAACACAATTGAGCTTCAAAGCCTTTTCAGCGAAAACGCATTGTTCATCCTTTGAGCCGCGCTGCCTCGCACCCTAATAAAAGTGGAAATCAGGCGCTGGGGGATGGGGCCGCAGCAGAACACACAAGCTGAGAAGCGGAGATCAAAAGGACAAACAGAAGCAGAAGGCAGCGAAAGGGAGGCACAAAGAGTCACAGCTGAGCGTGCGGAGCCCGGGAGTGCTGGGGGAGAGAAAACAGCTCTCAGAAAAGGCGAGGGAACAATGGGGGGAACGGTGCACGTTTGTAGCTTTCAGTTCGGTTTAACAAAGCCGCCTTCCAACCAGCCTAACTCCGCCGGAGCGCTGGCCTTAATTCATCTTGAAAGTTGCTGGCTCGCCGCTCGCTGGCTGGAA
>NW_009696750.1:11397-11600 GCF_000703405.1 Apaloderma vittatum
GCCTTGCAAACCCCGGCCTTGCTCCCCGACGGCTTCTCCAGCTGATTAACCCGCCCTCCCAACCCAGCAGCCAGCGTGCCAGCCCAGCTTTGTTAGCAAAGCCTCAAGGCTTTCCGCGCAAGGACTTATTGTCACAAATAATTTGTACCGGATTAAGAATGGGGGGGAATATTGGTTTTGGAGAGCCGGCAGGACGTGGTGCC
>NW_009696751.1:0-218 GCF_000703405.1 Apaloderma vittatum
GGGCCAGATCCTGCCCCCAGGGTCAGTGAGGCATCAGTGGGGGCTGGCAGTGCGGCAAGGGGGGCAAACAGGGCTTGGAACCCCCCCCCATCTTGATTTCAGGAGATTATTTCGTAAATGTCCCAGCTTGGAAATGCTCCATCTCCACCTTGGGGTGCAGAAACAAGCCCCCCTCCCCGAGGTTCCCCAGGCCAATGCAGCAATCCCATGTCTCGCCA
>NW_009696751.1:287-503 GCF_000703405.1 Apaloderma vittatum
CGCGCTGCCGGGCCTGGTGTTGCACAAGAGGCTCCAGCCGCCATCGGTGATCTCATGCTCTTGCTATTTGCCTCTTTGCCTCCACAGAGACAGGGCCAGATCCCCCCCACCGCCCCCCTAAAAAAGCCATCGCCAGCATCTGGGGACTGGGGTGGCTGTGGGGCCAGGGGAGAGGGTGCTGGGGGGGTTTGGGTTTCTCCTGGCGTCGCCAGGCGC
>NW_009696751.1:1503-1835 GCF_000703405.1 Apaloderma vittatum
GGGGGGAGAAATCCTCACCTGCCTTCGTGGATCTCAGCAGCCTCATCCTCACCTGGCCCATGGGCAGAGGTCGGAGGAGTCGATGCAGGGTGAGGAAGACGATGGGAGCATCCCTTCGCCTTTGGATCCCCTCGCCCCACGCTGACTCACCCATAAACATTTATATTTGCAGGAGGGGGCAGGGCTGGCGAGGCCCCAGATGGAAAATATTCGAAGCACAGCGTGAATGTAAACGAAGGGACGGGGCCGGGGTGGCTGGGGGACAGGTGAGCTGCTGGAGGGACAGACACCCCCAAAAAGTGCCTTTCGAGGTGTCTGCACACCCAGGGCTG
>NW_009696752.1:0-543 GCF_000703405.1 Apaloderma vittatum
CGTGTGGCGAGGGAGCAGGAGCGCTTTCCTGGAGGGTTTTCCATAGCCCCGTGTCTCTTCCCCTCAGGCCGTGCAGCCCTGGGAGCGACGCACCTTCCCGCTCTCGTACGACCCCCGGACGGAGTGCGAGGACCAATCCGACCCCCAGGACCGGTTGTCGCGCTGCACCCGCCGCACCTCGGGCAGTAAATCCTCCCGGGAGACCGATGGCACTTCTGCTTTGCCCAACCTGGCCAACCTCAAGAGCCGAACCCCCCTGGCGACACCCTCCTCCTCCTCTTCCTCCTCCTCCTCCTCCCCCTCCTGTCCTCCTCCTCCTCCTCTTCCTCCGCAGCAGTTCAGCGGCCAGCGCACAGATAGAGACATACGGGAAGACATGAGCAAAACCAACACACAGAACTAACTCTTGGCATTAAAGCTTCCAAAATCTGCGTTTGATATTCAAACATCCTGCCGGGAATTTTCACAGTTTTTAGTGAATTTAAGGAGTTTAGAAACTGTTTTGTTTTCTTTATTTTTCTCTTTTATTTTCCTTTTTTTTTT
>NW_009696752.1:654-889 GCF_000703405.1 Apaloderma vittatum
CCCCTCCACTCTTAGGTGTATAAAACTAGAGCACAGGATTTAGCTGACTAGCAGACTTCGGGGATAGATTTTTCCTCAAGCAAAAGGGTGTCGTCTTCTCTTAACCAGCTCCTCCCCGTCCCTCCCTGAAAGGTTTTAGTGGAGTGAAATTAGTGGTGAAAAGTGATGTCTTGGGATTGCAGCCCTCACTAGCAGCCGTCTGTCTGTCCTCACGTGCGGAGTGCCCGCCCGGCAC
>NW_009696753.1:0-219 GCF_000703405.1 Apaloderma vittatum
CCGGCGGGGCGGCCGAGCCCCAGGACCTGCCTTTCCGAAGGGATGATGCCCAAAAGGCATTTGCTGCTTTGCTGTAGTCATGCTTTTAGACCTCGATGCAACCAAAAGCCTGAGACACTGCTTGACCACAGGCAAAAAACCAAACCAAACACCTCAGTCCCTACACATTAAATTAAAGGCTGAGATTTTTATATGGATGCTGCTGAGACAGACATGGCT
>NW_009696753.1:241-13839 GCF_000703405.1 Apaloderma vittatum
CCAAGTGGGAAGCTGCTCCTTGAGCTGTTCAATGGAAAATTACACAAAGATTATGACAAGATTTCCAAGATACATTCCAGAAAGAGAGGGAGAAAGGCAAAGGACCGTGTTGGGAGGTCCTTATTATAGCCAAAAGAGTTCTCATCCCTTTCTTGCTTCACATCACATTTGGAAACAGCCGTAACTAACCGAGGTCTGCAGACGGACGGACAGACAGCGAGGCTGGGCCCATCCCCTACAGCGAGGCTGGTCCCATCCCCTGTCCCCCTCGAGCATCCTCCCGCTGCTCCAGCCCCCAGGCTGCCCCGGGGAGGATTCTGCGAAGCCTGGATGAAAGCCACCCCTCCTGCTCGAGGGCTCTGGTGCTTGCTAGAAGTACTGAATTAATCCATTTATTAAAGAAAAACTCTGCCTTAAAGACAAAAAAAAAAAAAAAAAAAAAAAATCCCCTTATCTGAACAGCGTTCCCCTCGAGGCTTACCAGGGCTTCGTTTTCCATCAGAAAAAGGACGTACTGTAAAAGACTGATTAGTTAACTGATAATTGAGTTCTTAAATGTCAAAAACAATATAGTATGAATATTCAGCAGATCATGCCACTGAAACCTACCTGCTCGATCAACAATGACTAACAGTTTCTATCCCCATTGTTCTTTTCCACAAATTATGCTAATTCGCCTTTTTGGAGGTGATGAACAAGGCTCTCTTAAAGCACACCGTCTTGCAGGTTAATGTGTAATGGGCTGCTTGAAAGCAAACTGTTGGGAAGCCGTGCCAGTCTCCTATCCCTTCGCATTAGCTTCAGCTGGCAGCTCAGGTAGAGGGCCAGCGGAACCAAAACTGCGTCAAGCAGGCACAGCTCATGGTTTGCCTGCCGGGAAGGAGAAAACTCAGTGTGGAGACTGAAAAACCCTGATGTTTTCCTGCTGCTCAGGGCTGAATGCAGCCCAGGGGTCAGGGTCGCAACACTTTTCAGACATTTAAGGAGGAGAGCACAAACTACATTCAACCAAGGGATGCATCTCTGGCTTTTGAAGGCGTGTGGAGCGTTATCGAGCAGCCCGCACATCGCTCCCCAGGCCAGCGCCCTTTCTGCTCACCCGGACAGCCCCAAAGCCCCGTTCTGGAAAGTGGCGCAGGCGGCACCCCAGTGACACCCTGGGTCGCTTCGCTCTCCAACACTTCTCCTGGATCAGTCACCGGCATAGCCCGGCCTTCCCTTGGCACCATTTGCTGCACCGAGTCCCCCACTCTATAGGCTTGCCTCCCTAAGCGTGTTTTTAATTAATGCGCTAACGCGTCATCCTAAGAGGGAGCTCGGAAGCCTGGCTCTCGGTTACCCCAACCCAGATTGATGGGCTCTCTCTGAAGTGGTTACCAAAGACATTTAAAACCAATCAGGCTCTCGGGGAGGCAGATTCAGGCAGCCCAGGCTGCTCTCATTACGCTGGAGAATGGGAAAATAAAGCCATTAGGCTCACCAGACAACTAGGTTACTTTTCTCTTTTTTTTTTTTAATGATTAGTTTCTTCAATAATGCCTTCTGCCTGCAGTGGGAGAATCTCCCCGGTGCACTCTTGCGCTCTGAGTTACTGATGGATGATGCTCCCATGTGACCAACCAAACCCGATTTTAATGTTTCATGATGCTCTCGAAATGAATAAAAAAGCAATTAGTGCTTTCCTCCAGCAAAGCCTCAGACGCTGCCGTGTGTGAAGGGGTGCTGGTTCCTTTGCCAGCTTGCTGGACTTGTACCCAGCCCAACACAGCTCAGGCTCCGTGCTCCTCACGTGTATTGTCATGGATATCGTTGTCCTGTCATCCCTGTCATTCTGGCATGTTTTGGGGAAAAAAAACTAAACCAAAAACCACACAATCGAAAAACAGACCCAAGAAAAAGGGAAAAGATGGACTTGGGTCGGTGGGAGGGTGAGGGAAGGCATCCCACCTCATATGCACCAAGCTAATCACCGTCGTGCCTTCCCTTTGCTGCCTGGACAGGTCTCTGTAATTACACCAACGTATTTCTCACAAGTACGGTGGGAGAGCGTTTTGAACGGACAGAGCTCCAACGGGGAAAAATTAACCGACTGCCTTGCCTGGGCTGAGGCGTAGCGGTTGTTTATTCCTCCTGGCAGCACAGGAATTCTCAGCAGAACTACCCACAGAGCAGGAGTAATGTAGGGTGCAAGAAAGGGCGAGGGCACCAGCTATCGAGTTAATTCCTTCTCCAGCTCAGCCAGGCTCCAAAGTGACAGCCACATACTTTCCCACAGGGGAGGCGGGGCTGTGGCTGGTTTTTGCTTTCCTAACAGACACCCAAGAGATCCCTGCACGCCAGACACACTCATCCCCTGAACCAGCAGCCAACAGTGTCCCTAGGCAAGTCCGCAGGCGTTTCCCTGGGTCACCTGTGCACTCGCACGTGCCCTGCCTGGACAGAAAGTGCCTGCAAACCAGCAGGCAGCCGCCTTCCAGATGCTCATCCCCCAAACACATTTCAATCACCAAGGCAATCAAAACCGTAATTGGTTTCTAACTCCGTGCGCTGCGTAAAAACCATG
The DNA here is from genome assembly GCF_000703405.1 of Apaloderma vittatum. Taxonomy (NCBI): domain Eukaryota; kingdom Metazoa; phylum Chordata; class Aves; order Trogoniformes; family Trogonidae; genus Apaloderma; species Apaloderma vittatum. Next base: position 2,805 of record NW_009696753.1, read on the forward strand.
CAAAGCGCCCCAAACCAGCACCCTTCATCGCTCCTACAGGTACCACCCCAAAGTCTCCGTCCTCTCCCAGCATTTCAAGAAGCCTCTTCCAGACACACTGGGCCAGCAACTCTGTCCCAACAGGCTTCGATCTTCCCTCACGGAAAGCCTCTTGTTCTGTCTGCTTGGATTTCACCCGATCTATCTCCTCGCCCCTGTCCCCCTCCTCGCTCCCCACCGACGGGCCGGGCGCTTGCCGTCGCCTTCCGCGGGTCTGCACGCTGCCGCCTTCCTACGGCAGGAAGCAGAAAACTAGTTTAACACCAGCAACTCTGTCCCAACAGGCTTCGATCTTCCCTCACGGAAAGCCTCTTGTTCTGTCTGCTTGGATTTCACCCGATCTATCTCCTCGCCCCTGTCCCCCTCCTCGCTCCCCACCGACGGGCCGGGCGCTTGCCGTCGCCTTCCGCGGGTCTGCACGCTGCCGCCTTCCTACGGCAGGAAGCAGAAAACTAGTTTAACATCTCATTTATTTCGTAGATGAGAAAGTAATTCCCCGCTGAATGATTGTCCTGAACCAACAATTCAGAAAGCAGGAATTTACAGTCCCTGCCAGAGCCGGGAGTGCATTACTGTAGCACGGTTATATAATGGAGCTGAAATATGTTTTTTTCTCTCCTGTTAGCCTGAAGAGAAAAGCCATTAAATATGATTAAGGTTAAGAGATTGCTAAAATTACAAACAGCCGCCATTCAATTATTTTGCTCTATAAAATGCAACACAGATTGGAGTTATTTCTCCGAAATGTGTTTTTAGAAAATAACATAACACAACTAATGTGGTTTGATGTAGCAAATCAGGTTTCAGATACTCCTCGTAATGCAAAACTAAAAGGTTCATAATTTAACTCAAAGTTCGTAACTTCAAGTCGTCAGGTGCCTGCTGCATAAAAAAAAGGGTGTGCAGGGGGGAAAATCAATCCTGCCCCAACTAATATTCTGTGGAGTCGTCTAAAGCCGGAGAGTCAATCAGTTTTATCACCCATTAAAGCAAAAGACAGAAAAACGCAACAACTTGCCGTAACAGTCACACCTTTTTTTATGGAGAACAAATCTCTCTGACGGCTTCTGTAACTTTTGACACGACTCAAGGTGGGCGCAAGGGCGGGGAGGCCGTGGGCACGGGCAGCCCCTTCCTCGTTGAGCAAAACTCGACTCCGAGCAAATCCCCCGAAAATAGATTTTTCTGTCAGCATCCTACCAGAAGCTGAAATAATTGGAAAGTCGGAAAAAAATCTGGATGGGAAAACATTAGCGGCTGGAGACTGGTTGTTATTATGGTTCATAAAACATGAGGAATTGCATTATTCCGCCGAAAGCAACAGAAACCTCGCGGGGTCCCCGGAGGCTGGCTCCGGCCGTTCCCACCGGCGAGCTCGGCATGGAGCCGCGGCCGGGCAGGGCAGGGCGCCCGCACTGCACCAGCTCCATTGCTACCCGAAGAACCGTTTGTGCCAGTCAGGAGAACTTGTTACCTTACAGACGCTAATTATTGCCCTGCTGACATTTGGGTGCCTGCAGGAACCGCACGTTCTCACCATGGTTATCACAACCTCCCCAGATGCGAGCACGACGCCCGTTTACCTCGACTTGCCGTGATTTACGCGCGGGATCCCTCCGTAGCAGGTCGCAAAGGGTTAACCCGCGCGAAATAGATCATCTGGTGAGTAATTGCATGATTAGGACCCAACAGATCGATAATTTCTTATAACTGTATACATAATTCATTCTGCTAATGTGCTTATAATCACCTCGCACGCACCCACTTGTATCTCGCAGCAGCTACTCATTCACTTATCAGCCCCGTGTAAACCGACGCACGGCAGAGAAAACAAACAGGGCACGTGCTCGACTCTCTGCCAGGGCTCGGCCGAGCAAGCGGCTTTGCCAGCAGAAACCAGAAACCTCCTGAACAGCCTCAGGCCTCCACCTCTGGCCCTTATGGAGACGTTGGCGAGGGGTGGGCGGTGGCTCCTGCAGCCCGGCAGCAGCTCAGCACCTCGCTTCTCGCAAACCCAGACCCTGACCTTCACCCCTTCCTGGCCTGCATCACCCTCGTGGTACCTGACTTCATTCTGACCAGCCTGGAAACATCCTCAGCCTCCCCTCCCCATCGCTTCCCACCTGAGCTGCTACTTGGGGCACATGGAGCAGTGGGGAACTCTTTATCTGACAGGTAATTAGAAAGACAAAAAGCAAATTAAAACCAGAGACCGTATTAATAACGATGCACAAGCACATACTGGTCTGGAGATGCACAATGAATTACTTGAATTTCCAACAAAAGGTCTGCTTTAGCTGTGCACGGGAGAAGGTACGTCTTCATTTCTGAGTTTGCTGGTGAATTCTCTCAGCAGCCTGGGACGAGGTGAGGCTCCACCCCTCCCCAGTCCAGCAAAACAAGGTTTTGCCATACCCACCTACACCGATTGTCTGTACCCAGGCAGGACTTTCGGATGCTAGGCAGAGAGGAGCAGAAGCATCCTGGCCATTCTTGCTATTTTGAGGAGAAAAAAAGGCAGAAAGCGGCAGCCATGAAACCTGGAGCACCCTTGGGATGAAGAGCCACCACGCTGGGTCTGCTCCCAGCCATCCTCCTCCTGCTTTCCCTGGGACCTTCCCGACTTTTGGGAAAGGCCGTTACCTGAGGATTGGGCCTCCGGCCGATTCCCATCAAAGCCTCCGGTCAGCCTAATGCTGGACCTTTCAGGCGTCATCACGTTTAACACAGCCTGACAGGCTGGGGATGAAACACAAAAGCCAGGCAAATCCCTGCTTTCACAGGAGGCCCCAGTGGATCTGATGGGACAGGCAGGATTAGGAAAAGAGAAGGACAAAAGGGAAGACGAGCAAGAGGCACAGATGCGAAATCCAGCGGGTGCTGCTTGTGCCAGGAGTCTGCTGCCCCGGGGCCGGGTGCCCGCGGTGCCGGCTGGAATGTCGCTCCCTGATCCGATCCGCCAGACCCCTACTTTCCCCGGCTGGGGGCCGCACAGTCAGCGCGTCGGCTGACGCGGCTGCCCCTCGCACGGGCGGCTTCTGTCTCTGGGCACGTGGCTGCGAACAAAAGTAATTAGCAGGGCTCGCCAGCTGATTAGCCTCGCGGCAGGGCGACGGCTCAGGCAAGGCAGGCTGGGGCGAGGGGCTCATGGCAACGAAGAGAGAGGAATCTGATTTACTTTCCCGAGAGATCCGAGATGTTTTGAAAACACCATTAGAAAAGAAACATAAAGCATACTTTATCACTAAATGAAACTTCCCTGAGATTTTATAGAAACGAGATTTCGGATTTAACGGTTCTGCTCCTATCTCAGCTTTTTGTCTCGCACTGTTCATGGGACCATCAAAATGAACGATGGGAGTTGTCTTTGGAAAGTGCTGAAAGCGGGCATCCAGGTCTGAACCTTTCTTTAATTTTAAAATAAGAAATGTAACGAAGCAGAGAATTCCTCCCGACAGACTGAAAGCAACAGCAGCACAGCAAGTCCTGAGACGAGTCCTTTAAATAAACCAACTCCCCACAGGCCTTACAGGGTTCCTCCCGTGCTGGTGGCCACTGTCCCCATCACCATGTCTTGCTGTCACCCCGCTCAGGGCCGAGACACCTGACAGCTCCAACACCGCAGTCCCGGGCTGCTCCACCAGCCCTGCCGTGGCCGAATGCACCGCCTGAACCCCGCAGCATCTCTGGATCATCCCTGCAAATCCCCCGAGTGGTTTTGCAGTGTAAGCGAGGATCCCAGCGGCATGGAGCAGCCTGGCCCGGCTGCTTGGCAGCTCTCGTGCGCCTGGGGCTGCTGCGCTGTAAGCGACCCTTCTCAGGGGCAGGAAAACTGCGGCTCTCTTGCGTTATGTGCAAGCAGCTGCTCGCGCTTCGGCTCCGATGGCGGCTGCCGTTGTTGGGCTCCGCTGGGGCACTCCTTTCGCCCTCCCGATGGCGCTGGGAAGCTCTTTGGGACAGGAGCGCTCCCATTGAGTCGCCTGCACCCTCAGCCCCAAAATCATTTATCTGGAGCTGGAAACAAGCACGTCCCTCCTGGGAGCAAATTCTAGCGCTGGCCAGTCACCGACAGCAAATTTCCAGTAATTAAATGTTAATTCATTGATTCTCCAAGTGATGGGTCTGCTTTATATACGGTGCTTTTATTAAGTAAGTATGGTTTACTACAAAATTTCCGAGGCATATTTACAAGCACTGTGTAAATCTGAGGACACAAGCTATTTTTAATTGTAGGAACCACTAAAAATTACAGTGTACCTCCACACCAGAAGCGTGGCTCCAGAGGCTGGGCTGTGCCACATCTTGGCTTAGTCAAATCACCGAGCACCACGACAGCAAATCGTCTCAAGCACCGAGCCCCCGCTCACATCCCTCTCCCACTGGGACGTCCCTGGGTCTGTTCCCGCGGCTCATGCCACAAGCGTCACCGCTGGCAGAGGAGCCACCCTCCTCTGTCCCCCCACGCTCCTCCTCGCCTCCCCAGCTCACACAGAATTATTTTGGGGGTCTCACGATTAAAAAAAATTGGCTCCGCAACGCTTTATGCATGCATCTGTTACGCTAAAATAACCATCCTTCCTAACTATGCCCACCTGCTGTCTTTTTCAATTTTAAGTATTTCTAAGTAGCAATCAAATCAGTATAATTTGTTCTTTATCTCAGAAAAACCATTGTGAAAGAAAAATGTGACCATTATGTTACATCAGGGAAAAATACAAGCCCTTTATTTTCAGCCTTCTCTCTATTCTATCAGATCTCACAGTCGTCATTATGCCCGTCGTATTTAATATCGCTCAAACGAACAGAGCTTGCTTTAATCACCGCAACCTTTCTCCCTTCCCTGAGCTCCCCCCTGCCCAAGGTTAGGGCTTTTTTTTCCCTTTTCTTTTTTTAATTTAGATCCATAAATACTGGTATTACAAATGCATTCAGGGTTTCCAGGAGACAGCTCGGTGGACGTGTTTGGGGAGCTGGCTGCTCTCCGCAGCGTTACCATCAGCCGCTGTTGGGTGAGGCTCAACGTGCCAGCTCCTGGCACAAGCAGGACCCCCACCCAGGCAAACAAAAACCCGGCAAAGAGTGACTCTGACATCACGTTCGAGATAAGGATTGAGTGCCGAAATGTGCCCAGGTTGCTGGAAAAAACAGTCGAGCCCCTGGTTTTCAAGAAAACCTACCGATTAGAGGTCACAATAAATTGTTTTTTATAGACTTGCTGCAAAGGTAAGAAGGAGAGGGCATCCATTACAGGAAGAGAACCCCTCATCAGTGGGGCAGAACACATCAAGAATGAGATTTCTTGACCAGAGTGAATTCGAGGTTCTCCTTTCTTGCATTTCTTTCAGCTCAGGGGAGGATCTGCCACCGCAACCAAAGCAAAGGCTGGCCGCGCGCCCCGGAGCGAGCCTCTGCCGGGCCGGACCTTCACAGAAACTGCTTCACAGAACCACAGAATTGTTGAGGCTGGAAAAGCCCTCTGAGATCATCAAGTCCAGCCTGTGCCTCAGCAGCATCACATCGGCCACACCACGGCACCAAGTGCTGCATCCAGCCTCTCCTTAAACCCCTCCAGGGACAGCGACTCCCCCCTTCCCCGGGCAGTGCATCCCAATATGTGACAACCCTCTCCGCGAGGAAGGGCATCCCGAGATCCAAGCCAGCCTGTCGCAGCACCTTTCATGCATGTTCCCACACCCAGCCCGGCTACGCTTGGCAAATTCAAGTTCCCATAAATAAAAATTAAAGAAACACTTAACGAGCGTCATGCATATTAATAGCCTCCAGGTGAAGGTTAGCACGAGCTGTGATTGTGCCAAATCTACATTTGATTAGATTGACTTGAAAGCAGGGGAGATAAACAACGCACAAAACCCTAAAAATCATAGTAATTTATTCTTTTGACCTCTCCGAGTTTCTGGCATTCACACAACTTCAGCCTCCTTCACGCATTGGGATTCTTCCCGACTCGGTGCACTTCAAAGTGGCAGGTGTGGGCACACCAGGCATGACTCCGTTCCCCTCGCCTCTCCCCACCTGTGGGTGCGGCACCTCTATAAGCGAATCGGAGCTTTTGGCTCAGCCAGCTCATGAAAAGCTCCTTGTGAAAGCAGGAGACTCCTTGCGGGTCCCTGCGCTGAACCCAGAGCTCGCTGTGGAGGCGGCAGAGTGAGCGCTACATGTCAGGAGGACCCGATGCTCGAGCTGCCCCTTGCGCATCCATCGCGGCAGGTTTGTTTTGGCTGTGGCGGTGCCGGGGAGCCGGGGCGAGGACTGCCTTCTCACCAGCACTCCCAGCGGGACGGGGTTTTTTTCCCTCCCTATGGACAGGAGGGAGTCTCCAACAGATCTATACCTTTGAGACAACCTTCCTACAAGCCCAGGTGGTTCAACTCCGGGCAGCTCAGCTCAGTCACGCGTCTGGGGTGACGCAGATGCATTATGAAGCTGCTCACTGGACGGACAAAGAAGCTCCAAGTTCCTAATTGAGTTTCTTCGGGCACAGCAGGCACGACTTCGCCATTGCTCTAAGCCAAGCTAGAAAGGACATCCCAGCCGTGGTGAGCGAGCCAGCAGCTGGTTAATAAACACTAATAAAGGCAACCTGGAAGGATCTCACCTGCGGCTGGAAGTTCTCCCCGGGGTCCCTGCTCTGCCGCAAAAAAATGCCGAAGCGCGGGCACCACTTCCCAACAGACGGGCGATTATTATTCATTCGTTCCCTGTTTGTGGTGACAACGTTAATCACAGCGGTCTCCGGGAAAAGGATGCTAATGAAGATGTGCTGCGGGCAGCAGAGTCCGCAGCCATTTCTCAATTCATTAGCATCCTGTCACTCCAAGGAGCCCCGCGTTCCCACCTTTCACCAAAACATGACAGCATAATAAAGCAACACTACTTGCAGTCCTGGGGAAAAGCCGAACGCATTCCTCGAGCTCAGCGGTTGGCGCAGCAAACGCCGGAAATGAAAGACGCAAAAAACGGAACAAAACCTCAGCGTCCAAACAAGCAACGACGAAGAATCATTCAACATCCCTGCTTACCCACAGGCAGGGCCCGGCAGCCGCTTTCCCCGGCGCAAAGCGCCGCTGCAAGGGATGGGAAATTGTACGGCGTGAGCCCGGAACTCAGCTCGCGCGAGGCAGGTGAGGCCGCGGGGGCCACGCGCGTTAAGAGCTCTCCAAAGGCCTGGGCCACTCTCCACTGACCAGACAAAGGCAAATGTCTCCTGATGCAGGCGCTTCACATCACGCCAGGCAAGCATCGCCTCTTCTGAGGGGCAGATTTATTCCAGCAGCTCGACATAATAAACAAGCCCATTTCACCGCTGAAATCAGAGCAGGCAATAATGCCGCGCTCTCAGAAAAGATGGAGTACGCCATAAGCAGCTTTTAGGAAATCCAGTCCTCTGCCTGACGGGCTCCCGAGTTTGAGTGACAACAGATAAGGCAGGTATCTGAACACAACCGCAGCATCCTGCACTCGTGTTTCTGCACCGTTTCTATCGCCGCAACATTAAAACTCGACTCCCATGTTCTGAGCGGGCGCCATATGTTACTAGCAAATATACAGATGAGCCATGAAGCTCACGCGAGCATTCAGGAAACCTGTGGAGACGCAGTTTTTGCTGATCTCCGTTCTCCCGACAGAGGTTCCATCATCCAGCCGGGAAACAGCAACAGCACAGCACAAGCTGTCGCAGGCTCCAAAACCGGGGGCAACAGGCAGCCAGCACTAACGCTTTGTAAAACACCTCAGAAAGCAGAGCAAGCCTGCCGGGGTCATGATGCCGGTCGGTGGGAACCCATATGTCCACAAACTGGAGCATTCCGGTTGGGAAAATTAAATTACGCTTTTGGAAGGTGGAGCGGCGCGCCCGCGTTCAAACAGCGGCATCTGCTTCCGCGAGAGATTGCCAGCAGCGGCTTTGGCAGACACCGGCACAACAGTGCAGCCGGGGGTCCCCCAGCTTCCCGTGTCCAAAAGCAACCCACCCGTGCCGAGACCCTCTTGCTTTATCTCGCACTCAAGAGCTGAGCCTGCTGTTGGAGTAAGGCCGCGCTCAGCCTAGCAAATCGCAGCAGCTTTTCCATCCTTGTTTTTTACCCCCTGTTAAATCTAAGGGGGAGAAATACGCCAACTGTATTTGATAAGAGCTGCTTCCCCTGGCGAGGGCTGCGGGGAAACGCGCTCTCGCCAATGAGCAAACAGAGCTCCCCTTCCTTGTTTATCTTCTCATGTTTTAAGCAAGGGCTGGGGAAAATGGAGTAATATTGGGCTGAATTCCCTGTGCCTGCCAAAACCCAACACTTCGTAAATATGTAATTGTGCCTATCTATCACCTGCTGGTATTTCGAGTTTCCAGGAGGCGGGGAATCATCGCTAACTTCTTCAGGGAGCTCAGCAATAAGCGGGAGGTGAAGCTTCGCCATCCTTGATGTTACTGCCCCGGGGATGCAGGCTGCTCTCGAGAAGCTGGGAGCTCTGGGGATGGGGCACATGGGGAGAAAATTCAGTTTCAGTGACTCCAGTAAAGCAGACCGCTTAGTCCTGCTTTCCTCCAGTGTTTCATGTACCAGCTACCTGAACCGTAAATGGCCAAAAAAGGGCTTTTGGCAGAGTTTTCAGGTGACCGGCTGCATTTGCAGCTGGCAGCACGAAGAGGGGTGAAAGGAAGGAGTAGTTCAGTGCCTGCTCTCGCAAACCGACCCGACCTGCTCCAACGCACGCTCCTCTTCAACACAGTCCAAAAAAGACAAACCTCACTCACTCCACCCTCCTCCTGCTGGGCAAACTCCTACAAAGGCGCCGCTTCTTTTCCACGCACTTTTTAAAAAAAAGACCACGCACTTACACTTAATTAAAAGTACCTATGTAGGAATGAGATTAATTAATTCTCTTTCTACCCAAGAGCCCTCTCATTGTGTTGGCTTAAATGAGGTTTTAAAACATGGCTCCAGCCCGTATCTGGGCTAGCTGTCTCCAGACAACACTGGGACTGTTACTCCAGCTCACGCTACACCACCCCAGCTCTCCTAACAGGAGCCGAAGCGCGCAGGGCCAGCCCGCTCGTGTGCTGACGACGAGGACTCGATGTGCGACGAGAGCAGCAGAAGCCTCCAAAGCCTGGTGGAGGAGATGCCGTTACCCAACACCGTCAATCCTGACTCCAGCTCCTGCGAGCGACGGCGATCAGTACATCAACAGCCTCCAACCCGCCGTGTTTCCAGGACGCCTGCCCACCTCTCTACGCAGGTCAAGCGCAAAGACAGGGAAGGGTGACAGCTGACAGAACTCAGCACTTCACCCTCCGCAACGAGGGGGAGGGAACAAAGCAGACGAACAAGCTCTCCACCCTCAGAGAGTGAGGATGCTCGCACGTCAGTAGGAGGAGCGGAACAAAGAACCACGTCGCAAATGGTGCAGCGGAGCTACCTCCAGCTCTCCTGCAGCAGCACGGAGCCACCTACATCAGCGACGTTAGTAGCGACACCAAGTCTAAATCGACGTGGAAACTGCAGCCCCACATCACCCCGTGCTGCACTCCGGGCATGCAGGAACCACGGGAGAACACGGGAAAGAGGAGGACAGAGTTACAGTGGGGAAAGGGGTTGGACCCACCAGCACAACTCGTCCCTTGTCCTCCACCTGGTCACTTCTTATTCTTTCTTGCTGTTTTACAAGCTGCCCAGCTTCCCACTGATACACAAGTTCCTGTCTTCCGCAGCCCAAGATTAATTGATGGGGGAGCAAGAGATTTCTCCTCTGTAACAAGGTCCTTCCCAGCCAGGTCCGGCCATTTACATTTTGAGCCAAACACAAAACCGCCCAGAGGCTCCCCAAGGCTCCTAACAGCAGGTGATCAGGGCGATCTTACAAGTAGATCCCTGTCAGAACCAGGGAGCCAGGAGCTGTTGGCCGAAGGAAAGGGGCTGGTGACTGCGCTGGCTGCCAGTGGGGATGCTCAGTGACATGTGTTTCAGTAGAGAGATGGAAACATGACTACTTTTAAGAGACAGGGAAGCACAACAGGTCTGTAATAAACTTGGCCACCGAGACATAATCCCACTCCCCAGGCACTGCTGCCTGTGACCTTGGAGAGGAGCCCCACTCTTCCCTTCCCAGACACCAGGACAGCCCCCCGAGGCACACCTGTTGCAAAACAAGGCATTTGCATCCCGCTTTCCAGAGGCCGTCCGTGTTTCACCAGAATTCCCTACGATAAACCCTTATCGGGAGTGCCCGTGGCAAGTCTGCAGTGACTTTGTGTGCTCACATCAGCTCTGCACAGATTAGCTCTTCGCAGTGCTTAGCCAGTATATACAGATTTCTGATAAACGTTTTGACGGATTTTCTTGACTTTGGAAATAAAAATAAAATAAAAATCAAACCAGAGAGGGACGAGGGAGGTGAAAAAGAAAAAGAGAGCCTTTGCCTGCCTGTGCTTCAGATAGTGCTTTAGACATGAAATATTCATTGCCTTTCAACCACACAGGATCTTCCAAACCAGTAAGCACCTCTAGGTCCCCAAATAATACATCCTTGCTCTTTCCAAGTCCCTGCTCGGGCAGCAGCTCCCAGGTCTTCCTTCTCTTGCGCACTCTTGTCCCCAAGGCACCCACCCCAGAGAAGGCAGGAACCCTCTGAGGGGCCCTCCACCTCGTCCTTCCTCTGCACCCCAAGGAGGGTCCAGAGGCTGCGTGGGGGCATCTCGACAGCAGGTTTGGGATGTCCAGGTCGCCTGTATCTCCTCCTGATTTACGTCTCCACAGCACACACGGTAAATTCAGGGGATCACCTTTACCTTCAGCGCTGCCTCTCCCCCGTAAGGCTAATCTTTTATTCATCTCGGTTGCAAGCAAAGACTTTCTAGATAGCAAAGAGGACAAGGAGAGCGGCGGGTGTTCTGCCTTTTGGTCAGATACGGGGTGTGCCAGCCGTGGCCTCCCGCCTGCGCAGGACCCGGTGCTGGGCTCGGAGCGGCTGGCGCGCGTCCGCT
>NW_009696753.1:13866-14430 GCF_000703405.1 Apaloderma vittatum
ATCCTGAAGAGAGAGAAGGTTCTGCCTGCCCCCAGCCTCGGATCGCAATCTCCCCGTCCTCCCCAGACACTCTGCCCGCGGATGGAAATTTCCAACATGCCTTTCATGCAACCGTTTACTCTCTGCCAGATTTATCTGCCTGTTATTAGCCTTCAGAGCTCCGATTTGTTTGCCTGTCATTTGGACAAATGTTGACGGGCAGAAACAAGCAGGGCTTCCTTTTTTTTTCCCCCTCCCCTTTTCTTTTTTCTCCCCCTCTCCACACTATCTACTGCCAGCGAGAGCATCAAGGGAAAAGGATAAACAACTGACCCATAAAATAAATACAAGGCTTACAGTTTCTGATAAAGATTAAATATTGTAGGAGTCATGACTAGATAAAAGCCCGCAGAAGGAAAAGCCTCAGACCTCAACAGAGCATTAAAAAAAAAAAAAAGCAGCACAGATATATACACAGACACAAGCAGCCTGCACAGGGCGTACAACAAAAAAATTGCACTAAATAGCCCTTGCTTAGCTCCAGGGCAGGCTCCCGCTTTAGGGGCCGTGCTTTGCCCCGCTCCA
>NW_009696754.1:0-276 GCF_000703405.1 Apaloderma vittatum
GCCCCGGGACGGCCGGTGTGCGCGGCGTCACGCCAAGCACACGGCGTCACGGCAAGGGCATGGCAAGCACACGGCAAGGACACGGCAAGCACACAGCGTCGTGCCAAGCACACAGCAACACGGCAAGGACACGGCAAGGACATGGCAAGGACAGGCCAAGGATATGGCAAGGACACGGCAAGGACATGGCAAGGACACAGCAAGCACATGCCAAGGACACGCCAAGTACACGACAAGGACACGCCAAGCACACACCAGGCACACGCCAGGCACACG
>NW_009696754.1:664-1290 GCF_000703405.1 Apaloderma vittatum
ACGGCAAGGACACGCCAAGCACACGTCAAGGACACGTCAAGCACACGCCAGGCACACGTCAAAGTACACGCCAAGGACACGCCAGGTACACGTCAAGGACACGCCAAAGACACACCAAGCACACATCAAGGACACGTCAAGCACACGCCAAGGACACGTCAAAGCACACGTCAAGGACACGTCAAGCACATGCCAAGGACATGACAAGCACACGGTAAGGACACGTCAAAGCACACGCCAAGGACACGCAAAGCACACGCCAAGCACACGCCAAGGACACGCCAGCGCAAGGACATGTCAGGCACACGGCAAGGACACACCAAGCACACGTCAAGGACACGCCAGGCACATGCCAAGCACACGCCAAGCACACACCAAGGACACACCAAGCACACGCCAGGGACACGCCAAGCACACAGCAAGGATACGCCAAGGACACGCCAAGCACACGTCAAGCACACACCAAGGACACGCCAAGGACACGCCAGGCACACGGCAAGGACATGCCAAGCACACGCCAGGCACACGCCAAGGACACGTCAAGCACACGTCAAGGACACGTCAAGCACACGGCAAGGACACACCAAGCACACGCCAAGGACACACCAGGCACACGCCAAACACAC
>NW_009696755.1:0-246 GCF_000703405.1 Apaloderma vittatum
AGTGCCCCAACTCCCAGTACAAACTGGATGCTCCTGCTCCTCTCAGTCTGCAGACTGGGATCCATTCCAGTACAAACTTGTACCAATATAGACTGGGATGTTCCCCAATACAAACTGGCCATCCTTGGACCTCTTCCAGTACAGACTGAGATCCCTTGCAGCACAAACTAGACACTCCTGGACCTATACCAGTACAGACTGGGAGCAAACTGGACCACTGTGGGCTTCTCCCAGTACAGGCTGGGC
>NW_009696756.1:0-564 GCF_000703405.1 Apaloderma vittatum
GGGGTCGTCTGCGTAGCTGGAGATGCCGGGTCCTGCAGGAGGGCGCCCGGTGAGGGAGTGAGCCCAGTGCCACCCGGGAGGGATGTGACAGCAGGGGACACATCCAGCCATTCCCCAGGCCCAGGGTGCATTCTGGAGCTCCTTGGCAATACCCAGATGTCTCAGTCACAGCTCAAAACCCTGGTGTGTTTGATGCACGCAGATATGAAAATGAAAACTGCTGACGCAAAGGGCAGTTAGAAACCGCATACGAAAATTCAGCAGAAATGCAGAAATTTTTAGGAACTTCTGCAGAGCTCTTAGGAGGTCGTGTGGGAGCATGAAGCCAGACGTTATTACAGAAGCTGTGAAGAGATGTAGGAAGAGCCCAGGAAGTGGTTGCACTGGAGAAGGAGCAAACTGCACATCCAGCATCTCAAGCTGTGAGTTGATGCACAACCTCTGGCTGCAAGACCAGACTGGTTCCAGTGACCAGGCTAACTGGGGGCCAAGTCCCTTCCCCACCACTGGATCTCTCGATTACTGTAGGGATCCTAAGCTGCAAACTATCCCCCCCAGCCATCC
>NW_009696756.1:582-1559 GCF_000703405.1 Apaloderma vittatum
CATTTGGCCCAGCACAGGCTGAGGGACTCAGGTCACCAACGGTGCTGAGAGGCTGTGGGACAGCAATCCAGGAGGCTGGGAGAGAGGGACAAGGACATCCTGGCACACTCACCAGACACAGCACAGGCATCCACCTGGGAGACGATGCCGGTGCCGTTCTCCTTGTCCGTGGGCCACCGGTAGATGTAGAGAGATGTGTGCGTGGAGCCGGCGTCAAAGACCAGACCATACTGGGAGGGGCAGAGGGGACAAGGGTGTCACAGCACGCTTGGGCCTGCACCAAGTTTCACGGTGGTTTCTGACAGCTTCTGCTCTCACTTCCCCTGTGTGTGAACATGCGCAGCACGGGTTTGCACACCCAGCCTCCCTTTAGCAGCCCTGCTCAACCTCTAACGCCCTGGTTTGGGGTTTTGGGGGTTACAGCTCAGAAAGGGAAGGTGTGCAGGTCAGCAAGGTGATTTGCAGAGCAGGGATGCACCTGAGCAGGTCAGACTGCCAAAGCTGCTCCCAGACCTTTGGGAGTGGCAAATCTCACAAACCCTGACTGTTTATTAACAGTCTATAAAACTCAGCAGAAAGCAACAGGAGAGAGAGACTATGTCCTCTGGATGTCTGAAAATAGAAAAGAGAAAGTCTCTGGAGTGGAAAAGGCCCAGGAGGAGAGCACCTCTTCTCCCTTCCTTAACAAGGAGCCAGGACCAAGGTTTAGGGAGGGTGGTTGAGGTGCCCGGTGCTACCTTGATTAGGCTAAGCCTCAAAAAGCTTGTCTTGTTATGGGAAGCCTTGCAAGGCAGAGCTGGTGGAAGGATGAGAGGTGGGAAGGGGCTGGTGGGCATTCCCAGGCTCCCCCACATCCCACTGGGCACCTACTTTGGTCCTCACGGGGAGGGCAGCATCCTTCGCCAGAGTCAGGACCAGGAGGAAGACGGCCACCCCCAGCACCCCCAGCACGGCCGCCAAGCTCCAGCCCAGGGCCC
>NW_009696757.1:0-4699 GCF_000703405.1 Apaloderma vittatum
GGCAGGTGAGCTCTGCAGGACAGACGTGCCACTACCCAAACGCTGCCCAGACCTGATGTGACACCTTTGCACACACGAGCGCTGAAAGGAACATCCACAGAGGCTGTCCCTAGGCTGGAACCGTGGGCACTTGGTTCCAAAGGAAGCAGCAATAAAGAATGGACAGGCTAAACAGAAAAGCAGCCAAAGCTCAACAGGAGCAGCAGCTCCATGGCGCCGCTGAAGGACGGTTCACTCGCTAGCCCTGAGCAGCCACGCCTGCTCTTTCATCAACTCTGGCAGCTACTTCATGGGGCAGCAGACATTTACTGAGGTTACTACTAAATATGGGGGGAGTACCAAGCCTGCAACACAGGCCAGAAAGCACATTTGGAATCCTTCTCAGACAGGACAACAACCAGACGTCCGTGACCAGAACTCACATTACCTTCCCAAAGTTGTCAGTGTGCTTCCGATAGTCTAGGTCCTCATCCTGAAGGGAGATAAAGAGTCAAAAGGTTTAAGCACTCACATAGCTCATCCAACCAAGAATATGCTTGTGCGTGGCAGAAGTGCTGAGAAGCCCAGGCTCAGAGTGCACAGCATTGATCTCTGGAACTGAATGCTGACCAACTAGTTGATAGCTAAACCAGAGTCGTGTCCCAGCATGAGTCAGACAAAACGGGTCCTTATCTGATCCCAGCCTGGCACCACACGGTGACGGTGGCTCTTGCCCAACCTGAAGACCTGAGGCATGGCACACCTACGTTCTCCCTCAACTACACAAGCCCCTGACAGGACGGCGTCCCTCCTCCTTCCAAAGACACTCCGCTAGAGACAGGCTCAGATCTCTGCAGACAGCCAGTAGCTCTGTGCCAGATCCTGGTGTGAACTCACACACTGGGGCTAAGCCAATCCAACAGCTCAGTGCGCCTGAAGATCTCTCTCTGCCCCTGAACTCTCTTGTGGGTCCTTGTCTCTTCCCTGCTGTTATCTAGGCCATTCCGTTCATTCGATTGCTTGTTTACCAAGTCCATTCAACTCATTAACCAACACAAACTTCTTCCTTTATTTTCCTTTAGCTAGGTTAGCTATCTACCAGGTAGTGAGCTGAGGAGACTCAAGAAAGGCCTGATAAGACTAGAGACAGCAGAAGGCAGAAGCATGGAGCTCAGGAAGGAAGAGGACTTTTCAATTCTGGCAGCACTGGGCTGACAGATCAATGTGGCTGCACCATGTAGCTTCACCCTCAGAGAAGCCACAGGCCAGCCTGCAGTTCCCATAATGTTCCTGAAGCCCACAGCGACCACGATTCTTTTATCCACCCCACCCCGCCAAAGCAGCACGGGCTGAGATCACGCCATGATCTCAGACAGGCTTAAGCAAACACAAGCACGTTGTTTTGCTGCCACTGCCCATAAACAGCTTGCCAGTTCTCCCTGCACCGAGGAGCCAGTCCCAGGAGCTCTACTGCCATAGGAGACAGCAGAAGGAAAGAGCTGGCATATGCGCTGGACTCCTAACGCCCACCCGAGCCCTCCGACTCACTATGTTGCTGTGGTGAGCCTTAGTCATGAGCAGCATGCGGCCGACGAGGTCGGTGGTGGACACACCTTGGGTGCGTTTGCACTCCCTGTGGGAAGATAAGCAAAGGATAAAGCAGAAGCCAGAGGAGCACGTGTCTGTCTTTTCCCAGCATTACCACAGGAACACTCATGACACTTGACAAATCCAAACCAGGCATCGTCCTGAGAAAGTCCTCCTTCCACCTGCTCTCGACATAAAGTGTTCATTCACTGAGCCTCTGCATCTCCTTCGCACCACAGCAACTGCTCATGAGGAAAACTAACCTCGCACAGACTTCCCAGCAGAGCCAACTCCCGGTAAGGCTCCAAGAGCAGAACTAGCGCCCACCAGCAACAGGACGGTGGCGCCAGGCAGGTGCCAGCCTGTGACTCCTCCCAGAAACCAAAACAGTGGGAGCAACTGAAGCTCTGACACACGTTACGGGAAAATTAGTGTCACCTCAAGACAGCCGTGTTTCACCTGACCTCCCTTCAGGGCATGAACTCCCAGAAAC
Source organism: Apaloderma vittatum (assembly GCF_000703405.1). Taxonomy (NCBI): domain Eukaryota; kingdom Metazoa; phylum Chordata; class Aves; order Trogoniformes; family Trogonidae; genus Apaloderma; species Apaloderma vittatum. The sequence goes on from NW_009696757.1 coordinate 2,060, forward strand.
TCTGCCCAAACCAGGATAAGAAGGTGAGCAGCAACAAGTTACCTGTATCGCCCTGCTGTCTTCACTTCCTCGTAGGTATCCTTGCCATCTATCGTTAAGGTGATGTCATCTGCAGAGAGAGAAAAGCCTCAGAACTGTCTCCGAGCCTTCCTCTGAAAAAGCCATGTTGGAATGACAGCAGCAGCAGTCGAACAGCCCCAGGGTTCAAGGGTTCCACATGCACTAGACTGTGGCTCCCACAACCCTGAACTCCTGTGCACACACGGGGGACACATCCTGCATTCCACGGAAACTGCAACCGTTCCCAAGACTACCCTACCCGTGAAGACAAGCCTATTCCTGGATGCTAAACACCACTAGCCATCTGGTTTTCAGATAGTCCAGAAAATCTGAGCCGGCTGCCCTTGCAGTGAATCCAGCAGCGGGCACAATCACTACTGCTGGAATGACAGTAAACAGCTACCCGCAGTCCCGGTGTTAAAAAGCACTTTAACTTCTCTAGGGGTCGTTTTAGCTGTTGGTTCATGTTACAACTTTTCCATTCAACTAAACAGTCCTCCACCAGCCAGCTCCTGCCCTCAGTGATGGCACTTCTACACCCTTCCACAGAGTTAATTCCGGTACACCGCCAGTACGGTTCCCAACTCACTCTGCAGCAACACCTCTCATCTACTGTCAGCAGTAGTATAAAACCTTCACAAGAGGAAATGTGAGCTGGCTTTTGGTTGGCAAAGCAGTCAGTCTGCAGCACAGCACGCTCTCCCTCACGCCCGGGGAAGCTGAGGAGTTGTCCCCAAGCCCCAACCCGCTCCTTGGGGCATGGGGACAGGAGAGAACTCGCTGCAAGCACGGCTCCGTGTCCCGGCAGAGAGTTCAACGTCTGTCACCGTCCCAGCTAAGCTTGGCTATTTCAAAACTTTATCTTCTGTCTAAACACAACCTGGCAAAACCGCACTGTGCAAGGGTATACCCCAGGCAGAAGTGCCGAGCGAGCTGGCAGAGGGGACAAGCGCAGTGGGACTGGAGCAAAGGCCACGGGCGCTCCTCTGCTGCCATAATCCCTCACCAAGACCAGGAAGGGGTCACGTACCCCAAACACGTTCAGGGCAGGCAATTAAGCTCACAAGGAATTTGATAATCCCTGTCCACGTGAAGAGAGCCTATCTATCTTATGGAAGATCAATGGTTCATTTACTTTTAATGAAATACTTGGCTTATCGATAGCAGGTGGCTGGGATCAGATGAGGAAGGATACATGAAATGAGTGCAAAGATTACTCCCGATTAAACCAACAAATTACCTTCAGAGGCACAGGGAGGAGGGGTGGAGGCTGAACAGAAGCAGTCCCAGGAAGGGACAGAGTACAGAAGCAAGAATGTTTCCCCAGAACACTGGTTCTCTCCAGCGACCATAAACTGAAAAGTGTTCGTAATAAGAACTCAAAAGTGTTCATAATAAGAACTAGGTCTCTGACCATACGGTCAGCTTAGCCTTTGAACAGCTTATCAGCTGGATAAAGAGAGAGAAGCTTTTCAGATCTGATCTCATTCCAGGATAAGTAGACGTAAACATGATGATTGATTGCATTTCTGCACACTTACGATTTTAACAGAGTTTTTAACGTTTAAGTTTTGTCAATTACCTTCCCCTAAGCACGAATTTCTGCTGGCACTAAGGGCAACCTTGGGACGACTGTCAGATACGTTTCACTTTTGTAAGTGAAAGGGACGCTTCGACTCAAGGGGTCTGGCCCCTCCTGGGGTGCCGAGCACACAGGTTATTTCTCAGAACCCAGCCCAGGAGCAGCCACTGCCCAGGGCCGGCGTTGGTGAGGCACATCGCCGATGGCCACAGCGTTCCTTGGTTTGCAGCGCAGAAATCAAGAGCAGGTGAGCCCCGGAGAGCTGGTGTTAACACAGCCACCCCCCTCAGAACGCCACTCACCACCGTGCACGCAGAAGTCGCAGTTGTATTTGTCCAGGGTTTCCAGCGTGGTGACATAGGGAGCTCCTGGAGCAATCTCATCCACCCACTTGATGGCTTGCACCATTTTGTACCTCTCCTCCTGCGTAAACACAGGGGGGCCCTTGTGCTTGGCAATCTCCTCTGGGCGAGAAACAGGAAAAACGTTAGAGCAGGCGCTGCAGCCACAGGGACGCACGCCTACGGAGCCCCACTCATTTCACACGCAGGTGAACTTCACTGTGGGCCTGAACCCAGCTTGGAACCAGTTTGTGGAAAGAAGGAAGCCCCTGACAGACCAGAGGAGATGTTTCCCGAGTGTGTGACAAGGGCCCTGGAACCCACTCGGAAAGCAAAAGATCCCAGTGCCTCTTCCTGCCTCCTCCCGGGGGCACCGACCCGAGTCCTCCTGGCAGCCCCCACGGGGCAATTCCCCTTTTTAGCAACAGCTTCGGGCTACCCTCGATTCATGCTAGAAAATATACATCCAGAAAGCAATTCAAAATCCATCTCGACAGGCAATGACTAGTTCTTAGCACCCAACTTCCAGATGGGCTTGAAACAAGCTTTCTCTCACGCGGTAAGTTGGTTGTGCAACATCAGTTCTGTCGCCTGCACGAGCAAAACCCGACTGATTTTCAAACCGGTTCCAGCGTTTTCAGAGCACACGACACGGCT
>NW_009696758.1:0-713 GCF_000703405.1 Apaloderma vittatum
GCCACGCTGACTGACCGCTGCAGGTGAACACCTGCTGGAGACCGTCCTCAGCTGGCCACGAGCCCTGACAGCGGCACACCACAGGCACCTGCAGACCCACACCTCTCACCTTCACCTGCGCCATCCCACAGCACGACACCCAAAAGCTTCCGTTGCTGGCATCGCTGCTCCAGCACAGCCCAATGCACGGCCGCCTCGCTTGCAAAGGCATGGAGGAACCTTAACATTTCCATTTACTGAGCCATGAACCACTCTCTCTCTCTGCTGGGCTGGCCGGGGCTCCCCGGCTCTCCGCCATCAGAGCTCCAAGCGTGGTCCTGATGCAGCGACTGCTCTTGGGAAAAACTCCTGTTAGAATCAGCTGAAGCTGAAGCCACTGGAGGGAACAAGGTCATCCTGCAGATGAGGAGACCAGTAAGGTGAGAGGTTGGGCAAGGCACTTTTTCCCTACCCACTCCTGCCTGGTTTAGAGGACGGTGTTCCTGACACCTGCTTGCCACACAGGCAGCCCCGGGGACACATCCTGCCCCAAAATGGGGTGTTTCTGTCATCCAGGTTTCCTGTAAAGTCCGTTAAGACCTATTAAAGAAGAATTAAAGTCCATGAGCAAAGAAAGATGGAACAGAACAAGAAAAGGAAAATGCTACAGGAAACGCAGAAAGGTTCCTTCCCTATTTTAATGGTAATGCGGGCACTGACATTAAAGCAGGAAT
>NW_009696758.1:724-4684 GCF_000703405.1 Apaloderma vittatum
GAGGCTTTTAACTCCCTGTACAAATAGAAATACAAAAGCCCCTTTGGCCACAGTGCTAACAGCAGAAGCTTGTAAATATTTAATGATTCCCTACGGCATTGTTTGACCCCTCCAATCCCCATGCTACCAGAGGCAACTGACAGAAAACTGTTGGGGAATCACTTCACTGAAAAATTTAACAGTCAGGTAGGGTGTGAAAGCTAAACGGCTCTGAAAACGGTCAGGTCTCACATGGCAGGATCACTTGCAAATTAATATTGCATAGCAAACACCCGGAAAAAGCTCTTCGTAAAGGTGCCAGCTATGCCAGTGCTGTGGCACAGGAGGAATGAAGCGACAGGAACCAGTGGGTTTCTGTGCCGCAGCACCCGTACAGTGCTGTGCCCTGAGCCCACTGCCAAGTTGCCACTGCATCCTAGGTGCTGCCCCAGCATCACCACTGCCCCAGGAACCCTGCTGCCACAAAACTGTTGCACTGCCGTCCCTGCTGCCACCGCGCTGCTGTCCCAGTCTCTGTGCTGCTGTTGCTCATGTCACGTTAATAAGCTGTGTCCCGCTGCCAGGCTGCCACCTCACCACCATCCCGGCTGTTGGGAGATCATGCTGCTCCTCCGCTCTTACAGACATGTGATTGCTCGATATCTCAGGGCTGCTAACCTGTGTCCCGCAGCCAAGCTACGGGCACCACAGGACCACCATGCTGTTCTGCTCTGCAGGGGTGACAGCGTGCTCCTTTTTGCGCCACAACAGTCCCTTACCACTTCACCACTCCAACACTATCCTGCCACCAGGATATCCCACGCTCCCTTTTCTTGCCACTTTCCCCACTTTGCTGCATTATCACACACACATCCCTTGCCAGCTACACCCGTGAGTCACTGCACTGAGCTACCACCGCTGCAGGGCCACTTCAAAACACTGCTGTCCTGCTATCACATGCATCTTACAACCAGCCCATACTCACACTGCACTTCTGTCACCAGGTAAGGCTGCGGTGTTGCCCACGTGCTAACTCACAGCTGTGCTTCCAAAACTGCGGCACGGTGGTAACACCTCACTCGCTGCCTTCTGGTTCAACGGGATGGCGCCGTCAGATCTGCACAGACCTTTGCTAATATCATGCCAGAAGTAATTCACTGCTGTATAGAATAGCTCCCGTCTGGAATATTGTATTACTACATCATTAGACTGCTAAACTCTTCTGTCAGGCTACAACACTACACAATTATCACACCCGTGCACTGCCAAACTCCTACCGCATGGCACCAGTATCACATCTCTGTTCTGCCACAGGATTGCGTTACCACACCACCGCATTGTCAGTGCTGCGTTCTCCGAGCTCTTGGTGCCGTGCAGCACTGCATGCTAACCTGGTATAAACTCCACAGCAGAGTGCTTTTCTGCAGCTCCCTCACCGATCCAGTACGCAAACATGTCATTAGAATAAGTTGACATCCTGGCTTACACTACCCCAGATTTGTTAATTCATGTGCCATTCAATTATAAGATGGTAAAATGCCCTAAAGAGTATTATTTCTTTATTGTATTAGAACATCTCTGCACCAATACAGCATAAGCCTAATTAATAAAATATCACTGCCTCCTGTATCCTGGCAGTATCTTAGCATTCTCCGAGAGTACACACCCACAGTGCACTATATTGCTGTGCTAGTTATATAAACATGACACTTCTGCCTTCACTCTGTCTTTTTTTCTGCACAGCTACAAATCTGTCTCCCTCAGACAGAACCCTGTAGTCCTGGGCAGCTCCTTTTTGCTGTTACTGCAATAATGACATCCTCCCTGAAGCCATCCCCGCAACCTTTTCTGCGTACCCGTCCATACGACCGTAGCGCCTGCATCTGCGACCACATCCCTGCACCACCGTGGAACAGGGTGATGGTGTTCCACATCTGTAGAGCTGGGACAAGATTTACCAGTGCTGCTGGACCACAGTGCTCTGCTGCTGCATCACTGTGCTCCTCTGCTTCTACCTACTGCAAAATTACTGTTTTAACTGTTTCACAGAGGGCTGTGTGGGCTGGAGAGAAGTTCTAGTATTAAATAAATTGTCTGCTGAGCTGTTGCTCTGTTCTAATTACAGTATGGAGCAGGCTGGTGTTACAGCACCTGCAGCCTTATACTGCAATCCTGGACACTTCTGTGCCCGTGACCCTGCCTTGGCCCAGGCTGCAACTTGGGGTCCTGCAGGTTTAAGTCCTTGCCTGTCTCAAAATATTACTCACATTTCTACACAATGCCAAACACTTTTTTTCTTCTCTCATAGAAACAGAATTTTCATCATTCTGTTCCATGACAGAATTTCCATGGTTTTTATCCTCGGGCCTTTATTCATCTGAGGATTTTGATATCACTATGAAAAAATCTTCACATATCTTTTTCTGTAACCAGCTCTTTGTATTTCTTGTAACCACAAATCCCTCATAACAGCCCTACTAGAGCCTGCTCCCAAAAGCCAGTCCTAAAATCTCCACTTGATGGCCATTCTTTCATAGTTACTTCAAACAAAGCAAGTAAGGGACAAATACAGAGAAAAATGGGAATAAACAAGAAAGGTGTTGGTGTTTCCTTACGAGCACTGGTGCAATGTACACAGTGAAAAGATGAAACAGGAAAGCGACAGCTACAATTCTAGTTAAGAGGCATTGTAGAACACCACAATTAAATTTTGCTAAGTTAATGGCTTCCAGCAGTCCTATTACACCAGAATGCAAGCAGCAGAGCAGGTAAAATAAAGACACCGTTCAGGTAAGGATTGAGTTCAAAACTAGAGAGAGGTTTCTATGAGTGGGGCACAAAATACAAAATACAAATTCCATTTGTACTTCTGACACTTTGAGGGACACACGGCTCCATAGATTCAAAATCTGTTCTCAGATATACTTTCATTTTCCTTAGAATTATAGGGACAGCAGAAATCAGAGCTGACCCCACGGATTTCATAGCCTGGTGCTGGAATACTGCTTTTTGTAATCTGGTTGAGCACCAAGCCACTCACCAGGCCCTTCTTTACTGCTACAACAAAATTTGAGACTTCTGGTACACCATTGGCAGAGGGAGGGTAATACTCAATATAAGTTAAACACAACCATAACATTCATAAATAACAGACTGTCAGTGAGGATGCAACACTAATGAGGAGAACGGATGTGCTTTGATTTTTCTCTGGAGAACTCAAAAAGAGAAGTAGACAACTCGTCCTGACACCAGACTGAACAGATACAGGTGTACCACCTCCTTCCCCCCAATTACAAAAATTCTTCTCATTTTCTCCATAATCTTAATCCAAATGGGCACCCTGAAAAGCTCTCAAACACACTTTAAAGAAGAAAAAAACCCCATCCAACAACAAACCCCACATATGATAATTCTTGTTTAATCAATCACTTCCAGGGCTGGAACTTAGCCGCCCAAGCTACTGGCTTACACCTATAATTGTGCTTCTAGTAAATTGCAGTTACATTAATCTTCCCCGAGATTACATCTCCCAGTAACATCCTTAAATGGCTCTAAAAGAAAATTCTAAGCCAGTCTCTCTCTGCCTTTTCATTTTTAGAGGGTAGCCCTGTTGGGTAATTTCACTATCAGAAGCAGCTAAAAGCTACAGCTTTGTACCGAAAGAGCTTGCAAACACCGAAAGCATCTGTTCCATCCTAAGATAGTGTCTGGGAAGGCTTTGGAATTGGGTCAGGATTTTTTTGTCGTCCTCCCCACTACCTTCTCCTGACAGCTTCTGCCATCAGAAATTATTCATATGCTGATTGTACAGAAATGTACCATAAGGAGATGTAAACAAACACAGAAAAGCAAGGCGGGGAGCCAGAGAGATGGAACCTAATAAGCAAATGCATTTTAAAAATCCGCTTGTCTGACCCTCATCCTTCGCAGGCAGAGCCACAACTTCTCTCGGCGGCGGCGAAGGCACCGGTCCTTCCCCCG
>NW_009696759.1:0-214 GCF_000703405.1 Apaloderma vittatum
AAAGCCCTGAGCAAGAGAAAATCGAGGGGGGGGAGGGGCGCTGAGCGCGAGAGGCCTTTGGAGAGAAAGAAAAATGGACAAAAAAAAAAGTGGAGCTGGAAGAACCGACTGAAGGAGCCGTTGGGGGGGGGTTGTTTTGGGGGTTTTGGGGTTTTTACTGGGGGGTTCTGGGGATAAAGGCGAGCGGCCCCCCCCCCGCGGCGCACGGGCGCGC
>NW_009696759.1:357-610 GCF_000703405.1 Apaloderma vittatum
TTCTTTTTTCCTTTTCTCCCTTTTCCCCTTTTTTCTCTTTCCTTGTTCCCTTTTCCTTTTTGTTTCCTTTTTGCCTTTCTTCCTTTTTTCTTTTATTCCTTTTTTCCCCTTTTTCCCTTTTTTCTGTTTCCTTGTTTCCTTTTCCTTTTGGTTTCCCTTTTTTCCCTTTTTTCTTTTTTCTTTTTTCCTATTTTTTCCCTTTTTTCCTCTTTTTTCCCTTTTTTCCCTTTCTTTCCCCTTTCTCTCTTTTTTC
>NW_009696760.1:0-769 GCF_000703405.1 Apaloderma vittatum
AAGCTGATTTTTTCAGTCCGTTTCCAGCACGAACGGAGCCGCCACCTCAAAACCTGAATTCCCAATGCTCCGGCCGGAAAATTAATGTTTCCCAAAGGAAAAATTCCCTTTTTTGGGGAAAAAAAAAAAGAAAAATTCCCCCCAAAATTGAATGTTTTAAGGTTGGGAGGGAAGGCCGCCCAGAGGGGAAAATCAACGCGTTTCCTAAAGGAAAAAATCCCTTTTTTTGGAACAAAAACCAAGAAAAATTCTCCTAAAGTTGAATATTTTTGGTGTGTGGGGGGAAGGCCGCCCAGAAGGGAAAATTAATGTGTTTCCCCAAAGGAAAAATTCCAGTTTTGGGGAAAAAAATCGAAGAAAAATCCCCCTAAAATTGAATATTGGAGGGAAGGCCACCTGGAAGGGAAAATTAATGCGTTTCCCCAAAGGCAAAAAACTCTTTTTTTTGAAAAAAACTAAGAAAAAATTTCCCCAAAGGGAAAAAACTCTTTTTTTTGAAAAAAAATAAGAAAAAATACCTTTTTTGGAAAAAAAAAACCATGAAAAATCACCCCCAAATTGAATATTTTTGGTGTGGGGAGGGCAGGCTGCCCGGAAGGGAAAATCAACGTGTTTCCCAAATGGAAAAAATCCCTTTTTTGGGGAAAAAACTCCCCAAAAATTCCCCAAACTGAATATTTTTCGGGAAGGGAAGGCCGCCGGCTCCCGCTCTCGCTGCGCTTTAAAACCCACCGAGCCGTCGGGATGGAATCGATGCTTTTATTATTTT
>NW_009696761.1:0-342 GCF_000703405.1 Apaloderma vittatum
GGGGAGCCGAGGCAGCGGAGTAGAGCTTATTGGTTTCACCGGGAGCAGGGAACGGTTTGAGCAGCCTCGGTAGCGCCGGCCCGGACACACTCCACCGCTCCGCTGACTGAGCCGCCGCTGACAGAGAGAAGTGATAAAGCTCTTGGAGATATTCCTGTCTCATCCGTCTCGGGTAAATCAGAGGAAGGCTGGAAACATCAGAGGAGGCAAAATGCAAAAGCAATAAAAAACTCCTGACTCTCATTGAAGGCAGAAGCCGGCCTGACATGACCACTGGCAACAGAAAGATTTCACATGATCGGGGGTTGTTGATTATTTAGTGGCTGGGTTAGTGGGGGGGGG
>NW_009696761.1:373-903 GCF_000703405.1 Apaloderma vittatum
ATCAAAGCTCCTGCTGTTCGCAGGTTGATGAAAGGACTGCGTGCTGCCCCTCTGCAGCCCTTGTTTACCACCAGCCTTACCTGCTCCCAGTAGTTGGAGAGATTTCTGGCTGCTTGCTCAGAAATAAAAGGAGCCTGAGAATCAATCATTTGTTTACGTTGTATAACTTGTTGAAAATCAATTGGCTCCACATGTTGCAGATCTGATTGCATTTTGTTAGCGGTCACAGGGAATGGTTTTCCCTTGACACGCCTGCGCTCGTGGTTTCTCCAATGCATCAATTGTACCAAGCTTTTAGGATAATTGAGACTGAGCAACAATCCCCTTTATAAATATTAACTCTGATATGCTTGGGAAACTCTGCCTCTCTTGGATGAATTTTTAACTAGCTTTTTAATCTTACCGCTTCTTGTTAGAACAGCAGGAGTGTTTCTTGGTGCCTGTTCCTGCCTCCCTGGCTCCGTGAGAGCAGTGTCCCTGCTGAGCCCTTGCTCCTGGGGCACAGACCCGCTCCTGCCCTGCCTGGCCAG
>NW_009696761.1:934-3986 GCF_000703405.1 Apaloderma vittatum
GGCCCCCGCGGCCGCTGCCACAGGCAGAGGAGGGTTGGCTGGTGTGGGGAGCCAGGGGGATGGAGAAGGTCTGGCTCAGCAGGGCCCCCCCAGGCACCTCACACCCACCCCATGGAGCCTCCAGCTGTTTGCCCAGGAGCTCTGGGCCATCAGCTCCAGCCAGGGTGCCCTGGCAGTGCTGCAGGGCAGGGAGAGGAGTCCAGCCCTCGCCCCAGCAATCAGCCACCCCTGCCAACATGTCCAGGAGCAGTGGACCCCAGCCTGCCACGTGGCTGACTCCTGGGCCCTGCCTGTGACATTATTTTTCTGCCAGGAGTTCACTGGTGAGGAACAGGTGTGTTTGAAGGCTGCCAGGACCGGTGGAGAACAAAACAAGGAGCATGTTTTCCAAAAGAGGGAAGAGCTTTGTTACAGGGAGCTCCCTCCAGACATCCCCTTCCCTTCCCGAGGCAGCAGGGATGCAGGACTGAGAGCAGTCACGCGTGGGCTGAGGACAAGCTCTGGTTTCTCCCAAGGTGACTGGCACGCGGGGATGAGTTTCCACACGGATCTTTGGAAATTCCCTTAGATGATGCCTGGGAAAGGCAGAGCCCAGGAATGATGCAATCTCTGGAAGTGCCCAGCCCATCGCAAACCACCTCTCGAGCAAGGCAGCCTCAGCACCCAGCGTGTGGCCAGACTGAGACCACCGGGGAGCGTGGCAGGTGGGACCATCGCGTGGCATCGCCCCGGTCTGCTGGCGCGAGGAGAACCCAGCTCTCTGCTGCCCAGGGCTGTTGCATGGCTGGGCTGTGGTTAATCACGCTGCGCTGGGTTTCACTGGTTGTGGGGGGGTGTCCATGTGGGTGTGTGGCATCAAGACCCCCTTAGTCTTCCCTTTGCATCAGCATTTGCCTGGCTGGTTCTGCAAAGCAGCAGGTCAGAGTCCAACAGCTCTAGCCCATCTCAGTTGAACTGTTTCTTTTCCCCCACAATCAGATGTTGCCTTCTTTAATATCATCTGAAAGTCTGTCAAACTGTGTGTATTCTTGTGAAACCTTTATACAGAAAGAGACAAAAGGAATCAGGGATGCTGTTAAAATGAAAGCCCTACTTTACATTTCAAATACTTTAACAGATTTTTCTCTTCTTTTTTTTTTCTTGGATCTTTAATAAAAGCTTTTAAAAGGAATTTTTTTTCTTTTTTAATGGTGATCGCTCACCAAGGGACATGTCTATGAGGATGTCAGGAAGACATTGCAGTTAGAGGTTGCCCCAAACTTGGCTAGACTCCCTGGGATGATGCTTGCCCATTCTGGCTGCCCACACTTCTGCAGGGGGAGCAGGATGGATTGCCCGGAGAACCCAGCATCACGCTGCCCAATGCCAGGAGCTCAGAAACGCGACCTGGGAGCCGTTCCTCTTTGCTGAGCAGCAGCTGTTTCTCTCTGGTGAGTGTGGAAATCGCAGTATGTCCCCAAGGGCAGGAGGTTTCTGTCAGGCTCCAGAGGCTGCTCAAGGCCACGGCAGCTGGGAGACCCCAGGGTAAACTCCGATGCACCGTGATACGAGCAGCGCTGGGTGAAAAAACTGTTCTTGGGCACTGGCTTGTGTTACAGGGTAGTAGCTTGTGCTCCACAGCTTGTGTCCCACGGCTTTTGTCCCATGGCTTGTGCTCCACAGTTTGTTCTCCACAGCCGTCTCCTGCACACCATGGGCTGGAGGCTATGCCTGCTGCCTCGGGGAGGCTCCCAGCCCCTCTGCCTGGGGGGCACCTCCTTCTCAAGAAGAAAAATGAAGTTCCTGAGGAAGCAATGATGGCAAAGCTGTCCGCGAGCTGTTCCTTGCCTCGACAGCGGCCAGGCAGGCCAGGGAAGCTGCTCGCCCGCCATTGCACTGGCCAGGCTTATCCATATTTCAGCACTTAGTGGGGGCAGGTTCTTTCCTGGCTACTTGGCGTGGTTGCAAAATTTAGTGGAAAAACTAAAACAAACAGCCTGTGGAGTGTCACATTTTGTTAGTGTGGTGAGGAGAAGGGTTGTCAAACCCGCAAACAAGGCATGGGAGAAGTCTGGGATCGACACTTGCGCTGATGTCTGAGCTGTGCTGCGAGTGGACGTGGAAGCAGGGGCTGGGACACCTTCACTTGCTGCCAAACTTAGTGCTAAAGTCTGGAGCTCTAACGGGAGCTGATGGAAGTGTATTTATTCAAGTTGCCAAGATAAATTAACTTTTAAAGCCACAGCAAAAAAGTCTTAAAAGTCTGTGCTGCGAATCACGGGCATGAATATTCAGGCACATGCACTCATTGAATTAGTTTGTTGCAAACATATTTGGAGGCAGCTGTTCATTTAATAATCAGGGATAATCACAGAAATAGACGACCGGTTACTCCATCTAAATTGCATGGTTAAAATTATAATTTTATAACTCTATCTCAGCAATTAGATTTAATAGCTATGAAAATCCAGCAAAACCCAGTTGAGGGAAAGCTGCTAGTGTTTTAATGCAGAAAAGCCAAGGTCAGACTAGGGCTGCCCCTGTGCGAAACCAGCAGCGACTCCGGGGTCTGGGTCGCTCCTGACGGCACCCGAAGCACAGAGGGGAGACTCCCGGGCCACAGTGCGATGCCAAAGCTGACCCAGGCAGGGGTTAATTTTCTTGGCATTTCCTGTCTTCATTACAGTATTTGTCCCAAGAACAGATTAATTCCTCTCATTCTTTTTGCCTTTCCAGCCTTCTGTCACAGGAATGCATTTCACAGGACCGTAATGTTTGATACTTGCTCTGAGTTATGGCCGTGCCGCACGCTGTGAAAGTTTGACTCTCTCAGTATTGTACATTTTGATTCTACCCCTGCAGGCTATAAACAACCCAAATTACCTCTTTCTTTAGCTTCCAAGAGGACTAATCCCCTGTCTAGTGCTTTATCAGTCAGTCGAGAAAGAGTGAGACCAACCTGCCAATCCAAACAGAATATATTGAAAAAATCATATTACCACAATGCAGAACCTTGCCGTAATTCACTGAGCAGCTCAGCCGGTAAAAGCCTGACGCCGCGGCTGCCTCCGAT
>NW_009696761.1:4036-4349 GCF_000703405.1 Apaloderma vittatum
CCGTCCTCCCCCCCAGCCTCTCCCCAGGCGCTGTGGGGAGCAGCGGGGGGCAGGGGTGGGTGGTGGCAGACCACCGGCTGCCACCTTCGTCAGCGTAACGAGCCCATGTGGGCGATGAGTGCGGTGCTGCTGCTCGCCATCCCGTTTTGCCTGGCAGGAGCCTGGGCTGTCATGGGTGGGGACAGGGATCTCCCCATCCCGCTTGGGTCTCTCTGGGTGGGTCTGGGGGCTTCTCCGGTGCTTCCTCCCTCCAGGCCCTCCTCCTGCTCGCAGGGGCCGGCTGCTGAGAGGCATCGCCCGACACCTCCTCCTC
>NW_009696761.1:4732-5280 GCF_000703405.1 Apaloderma vittatum
ACACCCCTGGCAGCCTCGGGGGAGGGACAGGGGGCCTCTGCCCGGGGAGGGGGCTCTCCTTGGAAAGGGGAGCCAGGATTCATCAGAGCCGCCGTGGGAAGAGCCGTGCTGGCGTCCAGCCCGCAGCGAGCGGCTCCTCAGCTCAGCTCAAACTCCTCTCCTCTCAAGCACTGAGGCCAGCGAGGGTTGCTCCAAGGCTTATCGCTTTATTAGAAAATGAGAGGTTAGAGCATGTTCCAGAGGAGAAGGAAATTTATTGTTGCCCTGGCCCTGCAGCAAAGCAAAACTCAAGTAACCCAGGTGCGGGGAGGACTATAAATTCCCCAATGGCAATCACACTGCTAAAAGGATGGTGGCAGCCACAGCAAAGTTTGGCCAGTTAATATTTCTCATATCTGAGCAAGAAAAATAGCAATATTTAAAATGAGATCTCTGCTGAATTATGCAAGGAAAAAAAAAAGCAAGCTGTAAGCTCTTCTCAGTGCTGGGGCACAGGAGGTGCAGGTTTGCAGAGGGCTCCCTGGGAGCAGCGCAGGGTCCCGGGGGGT
>NW_009696761.1:5425-8950 GCF_000703405.1 Apaloderma vittatum
GCACTGCACAGGTGGGTGAAGCGCTCGGGGCGCGGGGTGGGGGTCTCACACCATGGTGAGTCCCCGGAGCAGCGAAAACCCGCAACCCTTCCCCTCGCCCCGAGCCCTGTTGGCAGGGGCACAGCTCAGCCCAGGGAACCGCACCACAGAGGCTTCTGTGCCACCCTGGCTGGTACCCTGCAGCGGGATGGAGGGGGTCACCATCATCCTAGGAGCTCTAACTCTTTTCCATTTAAAGACTTAATGATGAGAAACTTCTACATTTTAATTTTTATTGCCAGGCTGTCATTGTTTTGAACTGGTACTTGTCCACGGATTAAAGGGCCTTGGCTGATGGTCCAGGGAACCGCAGGCAACACCTGGCAAAGAAGCATTTCAGCTCAATAGACCCTGCGAATTTTCAGTGTATGTTTTTGTTTTATACCCCAGGTCAAGGGGGCAGAATTCATCAGTTCTCCCTTCTGGCTGGCCCTGACCTGCTCACGCATGGGGAGCCCAGGCAGGACCTGTCTGGGACACCCCGATGGGGACAGAGGGCAGTGATGATCCTGAGCCGGTGTGGTCTGGCAGATTCATGTTTAAAAGCTGGTTTTCTGGTGGCAGAAAACGCAAGCTGCTGAGGGAGTGCCGGGAGGGGCTATGTGGATCTTTCTGGTCTGACATCTGACATAACTCGCCGTTAGCCCTAGAAAGGCTCTGATGCGGTGCCTGCATAAGTCCCCGCTCCTGGCGCGGCCGCTCGCTCCCCCTGCAGCTGTGCGATTCATGAGCTTTCACGTCTGTCATTAGCCCGTTAACCCAACACCTTGCTCCAGCCTCACACCACGGTGAGCGTTTATGGTTCTTACAGACCAGTTTCATTATCCAGGGGGGAAAATCAGCATCTCGTTATGGATAAAATGACAATAAATGAAACGGCCATTAATTTACGATCTTGCCACACAGTGGCACTCGAACAGATCCCCATTAACGTTATTATCACCTCCCATACAAGGCTAACAGCAGGTCACGCAAAAACCCACACCTGAGCAAGGCAAAGGTGCTGGTGATGGGGTAGGGGGGGCCCTGGCACCATCCTGTAGCAGTGGGGTGACCTCCAGCCCCGTTGCTGTCCCAGGGCAAGGCTGGACGTGCATCACCCCGGCCTCAGTGGGAAGGCAGCAGCCAGCTCCTGCTTTCGGGGCTGGGGTCCCACTGGCTTTCTGGAAGAAGAGGCATCTCAGCAGTAGGGACAATGCCATCCTTCCCTGTGGGATTTTTATTTCAGAGCCTTTTTTTACAAAGGCAAACCGAGAAGTGGGGCTGGTCCAGCTGCATCCTCCCAGGGACAAAGGGACCAGGGGCACATTTGTACCGGGGCGCGCCGGGTGCTGGGAACCTGCCCTGCAGACAGTCCCGGGGGTTATCACCCGCTGATGAGCAGCAAATTGATTTCTGATGTGTGTTAACCCTGCTCACGGCAAATGAATTCGTGGGCTACTGCAGACTGAGGTGAGACCCCTGCCCGCTGCAGCAGCGGGGTCCCTGGGGTCTGCTGGCCCGTGGGGCAGCGGGAGGGAGCTGCAGCCGGAGCAGGGAGGAGCGCGGCGCTGGGGAGCTGCACCGGTGGAGATCGATCGGCTGGGGATGGAGGCTGCCGCACAGAAAGGGAAGGAAAAGCTGCCAGCTGGGAGAGCATCCAGGAGAGTGGTGCAAGAAGCTGATTTTTCTCTTTGCTTGAGGCTCAAAAAGCACAGAAACATTGGCTTGACATTAAACAACTTTTCAAAAACTTCAGCGAAGCAAAAAGCACTGTAAAACACGAAACAAAGGCTAACCTTTCCATGTGGTTGAAGTACTTTAGTCCCAAACGAAGAACCCAATTTCCTTACTGCATTTGTTCTTTTTAAGAACATTAGGTGGTATCAGATGGAAAAGCCACAAAACTTCTGCTTAATATACTGCCCTTTCTAAAGGCGAATAAATTGGGAAAAAATAAACTCTATGAGAAGTTTCAGTGTCATTGAATTTGCTTCTTTGCCACAAAATGTTTAATTTGAAGAACCGCTCCTGGCGTGGATCCCTGCACGTGGAGCTCATGGGGCGCGATGCTGCAGGAGCTGCCCGGCAGCACCAGCGTCTCCTCGTGTCCTGCCCGTGCCCCCCGATCTGCAGCCCAAGGGTGGGGGCACTGGGGGCACGTCACCGGGGCCAGAGACCCCTGAGCCCGTGGGGGCACTCGGTGCCGCCACGCTCTGAACAGCCGGGGCCTCTGCTTCTGCCCCAGGTACGTTGTGTTTAATGTGCACTTTGCTAAACTAATTTTTTTTGCACGGCAGGTAAACGTGCTAAGAACTGGTCTTCATAAACACATCTTTACAGTAATATTACATTATAAATAAATGCTCCAACAAATATCCCAGCATCGCTTTTATTTACATTCTAAGTGACCTGTCATTACTGACCCCTCTGCCCCAAACGCCTAATTGAGAGGAGGCCACCGAGCGAGCAGGGCCAATGCGAAAGTGCATTATGCTAAATAATTCATAACGAGCGCTGTGGTTGTTGCAGTGATGTATGTAAATAGGGGATCCTTATTTCTTAACTTACAGTCTGTGTTGGTTTATGAATTTTAAAAGGAGAAAGTCTTCATTCCCTAGTACAGAGCTGAAGAGAGTTTCTTGTTCCCTGAAGTCCCATCCACAGCAGCTTCACAGGACTGACTGCGACAGGAATAACGTGCTCTCAGACCTCTCCCCGGGTTAGCACATTTAAAACCTGTTCACTCCTGTGTTTCATCTGTGCTGTGGTGACAGCCCCTGCGGTCCTGAGGATGGGAACTGGTGGGAACATCTGCCAGTCGGGCACGGGCAGAGCATCCTTCCCAGGAGGCCTGGGCACTAAGGACCGCTGGGTGACGGTGCCTCCTGTGCGGGGAGGGCCCAGAGCAGGACAAAGCCCGGACAAACCTCGCGGGGCTGCCCCGCTGCAGCCCTGGGCTTGGAGCATTTTGTGCTCCTCAGGCAGAGCACAGCACCCCTGTCCCTGGGGAGCACCCGGGCTTTTACGCTTTTACGGCACGGAGACTCATGCACTTGTTAATGCTCACATGGGAAAAGTATTTCCCCTTTATTCCACCTTTTAATTCAACATCTTGTTTTCTCTCCCTTTGTTACGGGAATGGGATGAGAGGAGCTCCCAGACTGTCGCTTCAAGGCCATTTATTATTTATTCATTCTGTTTCTACCTTGTTTTTCTGTCTCTCCTTATTTGAGAATTTTTCCAGTCCTTGGTATTACTCTTGTCCCTCTCTAGTTCTCATCTATTCCTACAATACCCTCTAGAGACAGGGTAATCACTCCAAGAAAATTGACTTACATTCAATGGCAAAAAGCTTCATTAAAACCCAGTTAAGGTTTGCAAAGGTACTTTCTGTTCCTCAGAAATATTCAGCAAAACTCATACCTCCAACAATATGAATTGGGGAGTCTCAGAGCAGGGGTCTCAGAGCAGGGGGTCTCAGAGCGGGGGTCTCAGGGCGGGGGT
>NW_009696761.1:9187-12174 GCF_000703405.1 Apaloderma vittatum
CAGAGCGGGGGGTCTCAGAGCTGGGGTCTCAGAGCGGGGATCTCAGAGCAGGGGGTCTCAGGACAGGGGGGTCAGGTCAGCGTTGCCCTCTGGCTGCCTCCCCAGCTTTACCAGGCTTTGGCAGCAGCGGGTGAGCACCCGGGTGTGTTGGGCACAGGGCAGTGGGGGTGCGACTTGTCCCCAGGCTGCTAGAGGGCCCAAAGGGAGCAGCCTCTGGGGCTGGGCTTTGTGCTTCACCCTTCAGGACAGCTCGTGCCCAGCAACATCCCCTGGAGCCCGCAGGGCAGCCGCCCGGGGTGGCAGAGGGGATTTTCGGACGAAGGCGTGGGGTGAGGCTGGCGGGGAGGGAGCAGGGGCAGCTCCGGGATGGGGGGGGGGGCAACCCCCATCTGCCTCAGCCCGGGGACAATACGAGGGGAAGGAAGGGGGAACTAGGAAAGGGAACGTTCCCTCTGCTTTAGTTGTCTTAATGGGACCCAAAAGTTTTCCTGGGGTTCAAGGAACACTAGATCAGGTCTCCATGCCATGCTGGAAGCGTGGCAGAGGAGCTGCTATGATGATCGGGGCACGCCCCATTCAGGTACAGCAAAGATGTCACTAACAGCATGACCCAAGCGTCCAGCCCGGCCTCTCCGGTTGCTGCTTGGCTCTTGGAGGGCACACGGGGAGCGGGAGCAGAGGTGAGCACCGAGGGAGTCAGGAGACGCAGCTGTTGCCCGTCAGGGGTGCTTCAGGAAGAGTAAATTATGCTTGTGTGGTATTGCCCAAGAAGGGCAAGGCTAGAAAATTTGCCTTAAAATAACTTAGAAAATCAGTCTCTTTCCTCCTGCAGCAGAGGAGTAATTACCGCTTTGTAAAGCTTTTAATTTTTTTACCACTGCATATAAATACTGCTGCTCAAGAGTTCAGAGGCAGGGATTTTAAATCTAATCCACATTTAACAAGGCTATTAAAGAAAATGTTTTAGCTGCCAGAATTTAACTGATTACAATATTTAATAAATCTTACCCCCAAAAAGATGTCTTTAAAAAAAGGAAAAAAAAGCAGCAAGGAGCCAAGATCACATGGCTTTTATATATGCACTACTGAGAATGCTTTAATGGGAAATGGAAACCCAAAAGATGCCATAATCCTGCCAAAAAGGCCCAAATGTATTATAAAAATGTTTAAAGCTCCATTTGAGTTTTTCTAATTAACTTGATAATGACACCAGCATCCTCTCTCTTATCAGTCTCCTGGAAGATCCGATGCTTCTCGATTGTCAGAGCCATTGTAAGAGTGCCAGGGAAAGGAAGGGTTTTCCCCTTCCTCGGGAGGTGAGGGCAGTGCTCAGAAGCTGGCCCGCGGCTCCAGGGCTGCGCGTGGCTGCAGGGATCCGGATGGAAACGGGGGCTCTGGGGGGAGCCGGCCCTGAGGTCCAGGGGCGCCCTGTGTGCCCCGTGCCCACTCGGCTGAGGGGTCTCTGCTGGAGCCAGAGAGAGGCCACGGGCAAACGCTGCTTCTTCCCCAGAGCTCCAGGCAGGGGCATCCTGAGGACAGCACCAGGCAGCCCCACGGGAGCTGGAGCTTCTTGTCCTTTTTCTGCAGGGCCGGTCCTGTCCTCGAAGGCAGCGCGAGAACACTCCAGCTCCTGCTCCTCCGGGGCAGGCAGGGACCTTCAGCACAGTCGCTCGTCCCGGTCAAGTCCAACCCACGCTCGTCCTGCAGAGGCAGCTCCTTGATGGGGATTCCTCATGGAAAGGTGCTTCAGCTGCTGCTTCATCCGTTCAGCGCAGGCTCTGGAGTGGAGGAGCGTGGTGTTTCACTGAGCAGCGTGTGACGCGGGGCCAAACACCTCGCAGAAGCCCGTTACATCGGTGCAATTGCCTTAATCAGCCCAACCTGCAATCTCGTCGAAGGAGGAGGTGGGGATTGACTCACGAGGCCAATTTTCCCTTGCTCCATCCCAGCTGCACTTATCCGTGCCTGTTAAATCCTTACGTGTCCCCCCACAAGCTGTCCCGTTGTTTTCCCTCGAGGCCGCAGTCCCTCCCCAGAGCAGTCTCTCACCCCCCAGGGGTAGCCCTTCTCTTTTATCTTTCTACTGTCAAGCTGCTCATTTGTGCCCTTAGTTCTCCAGAGCACTGCCGCTCCCTCCAGCCCCAAGCCTGAATAACAAGCAACGGGTTGGACACGTTTTCCTTCTGCCTGTTCCCAGGTTTCATTGCCAGGAATGGTTCAGGATCACCGTGAGCATTCCTGTAGCCGCTGCCATTGTGGTGTCCCCAGCCCGACGCTGGCTGAGAGCACTTACCTGCATGTGACAAATGGGCACAATGGTTCTGAGCTCAGAACAAAAGTACCTGCTGCGTATTTGTGGACAGGGTACACACAAATTGGCATTTTGCTATCCCCCTAGAAATAGGATCTGCCATCGCTGGAATTTATTGTGCCACCAGGAATCTGTAATTTCCTTTTTCTTCCTCCCACAGAGTATGTTCGGCTGTCCCGGAGCTTTTGCCTGCTTCTGAGAGCTCCTGCCTTTGCCCAGACAGCTGCTGCCTTCCTCCCATCCGTGTGGGTGCCTGTTTCCAGTCGCTTCCTCTGCTTCCCCAGGCGACAGCAAAGCCCTTTAACCACGGTTGTCGTTTTCTGCCTCCCCAGTCACCCTCGAGCTGCTTGAGCAGGGAGCTCCCTGCAGGAGCAGGGCTGTGGAGGGTGAAGGGATGTGCAAGGCCGCAGCCCATCGCCTGCGCGCTTCAGCTGTTTACACACGGCGCCTGCGGAAGGTGATGGATGTGCCGGTGATGGATGCGGGGCATGCCCGGCGCGGGGTCACAGCACTCCTTTACAAGTCTTTAGTGACAAGTGTTCAGACACATTCTCATACTGTACAAATTGTCTGATGCTTGAAGCTGTCAGGCACAAATTCATTAGCCAGGTATATTTTGAAGATATAATCTCCAGGACGTGGCAGTGCTGCCGGCCGCCCCCGGCACCAGCGGCGC
>NW_009696761.1:12298-13395 GCF_000703405.1 Apaloderma vittatum
CCACTGCCCCTCCCCGAGCCCTCTCCTGTTGCCCCATGATAGGGGCTTATTTCTCTATGTTCTCCGCCGGCTCAGCAAAATTTGATTTGCTCTATTACATCTCTCAGCAGTGTTAATCTGCATTATTAAAAGTGAGATTTACCGCTACTTAAAGTTCCAATTCAGAGACTTTTTCTAGGGCTACAGACCTGTTTCCTTGGTGCAGCTCGGCACAGTGTGCCTGGCTTAGGGCTGCTGCGGGAGGGCTTTGCAGGGCTGAGTGCCTCGGGCAGGTTTGGTCCTGGTCAGAGTCTCCTGGCATTTTGTTCCTCGAAGGGCAGCGCTGGGCGTGATGCATGGGCTGGCTTGGCTCTGTGTCGGGGAGGGGCTGGGGGCCAGAGTGGCTTGGGAGGCACCTTGGCAGCATCTCTGCAGCCTCTGACAAATGTTCCCAAAGAGAGCCTGAGAAAGTGGGTCCCTGTCTGTGACTTCGGGTGAGATGCACGAGCAGCGCAGGGTTAGCGCTGAGCGCAGCGGAGGAAATGACTGCTATTTATGAGCATCTGCTGCCTCTGGTCCGGGCGATGTAAAGCAGCTCTGACAGCACGTGGCTGACTTGACAACCATTGAGGTATTCACCTAATGCAGCAATTCCACAGCTTCAGTGGAATTCACAAAATGTGCCTCGACAGATTCCCTGAATCATCGCAGCAGGATGCCTAACCCCCATGGAGACCGGGAGCGGAGCGTTCCCCTTACAATAATAATTGTATTTCTGAAGCGTGTCTCTCCTGCCACGCTGCACGGGGCTCAGTGGAGATGGTTTCGACAGGAAAATCTGCCGAGGAGCGTTCTGTGCCCACCGAGCCCCGGGGGAGAGGGCAGCCCGGCCCGTGGGCCCCGCGCAGCACCGCACAGTGACGGGGACGGGTCCGAGGGGAGCCCGGCTCTCCGATGGGGAATGTCCCTGCCCGGCACCCTCACCCTGACCGCCTGCCGGGGCTGAGCAGGTCAGAGCCCCCGGCAAGCGAACAGGGCCATGGCGCTGCGGGTGAGGACAACAGCTCCACAACAGGCTTTCCTGCACTGGCGGGCGCCGTCCCCTACGCCTAGAGAAC
>NW_009696761.1:13558-14618 GCF_000703405.1 Apaloderma vittatum
GGGGTCAGCATGAGTTGGGATACAGCCGGGCAGCGTTCCTGTCCTGGGGACATGCGAGAGCCACTGCTGGTGGCTCTGCCAGCACTGCCATGGGTTGATCGCTCGGCAGCAACACCTTGCTGCTCCCCAGCAAAGATTAGGCTTGTGCTGAAAAACAAAAAAAGACCAACGGAGGAAAGCTCTTTGAGAAGAGTAGGCAAAGAAAAATGCTAGCAATTTTGCATTTTAAAAGATGAAACAGTTTTTATCTGAGTTCTGATACGTCTCTGTGGGAAGTGGCAGCGTCCTCTCTGGTGCTGACTCCTACACGGGGGTGGCTGGGACCCGTGGCCAGCAGGAGCTCTGCTGGATGGTCCCAACGGCTGGATGCGGGGTTGGCTGGATGCACGTCTGGATGGATGCGTGAAGCACACGTGTCTTCAGCCCTGTGCGCAGATGAGCTCCACAGGGGCTGAGCACCCTCAGGGTTTCCCTGCAGCGGGGGGGAGCAGGGTGCTCACCTCACTGCAGAGGGGTCCGCAGGCTCTTCAGCCCCCACAGAACGGGCTGCAAGCCAGCGCCTCCTCGACGTGATCCATGGCATTCCCTGCCTCAGCATCACCTCCTGGGGGGTTTCTGACCACACTTGGATGTGTTAAAGAGGCTTCACACATCGCACAGGAATAGCTATTTTGAAAAACGAGATATCGATGCAAGTGTTGAGCCACTTTATTGGCTCGTTCACTTATTAGCAGACGTGGCTCCCTTCCTGCTGTTTGTGCTCAGAATGGATTTTTATTGCTTAATTCTCTGTAAGTGAAGTGCTAGCAAATTGTAAAATCTTATTGCTTTAACATGTAGCATTAAGTATTGAACTAGCAAAAGAATCAATTACAGGTTTGGTCACTGATTAGCTTGACTTTTTATGGAATTTAACGTCAAGTCTCATTATAATTCT
The DNA here is from genome assembly GCF_000703405.1 of Apaloderma vittatum. NCBI lineage: Eukaryota > Metazoa > Chordata > Aves > Trogoniformes > Trogonidae > Apaloderma > Apaloderma vittatum. Next base: position 14,496 of record NW_009696761.1, read on the forward strand.
GCTCTTTAATTCAGGAAATCAAGCACGTGGAGGGGGGATAATGACTGTGGGTGGCTTAGTTCCAGGTCTCCGTGCTGTGGGAGGACCTGCAGAGCCAGTGCCGGGGAGGTGACAGCCAACCCG
>NW_009696761.1:14649-18758 GCF_000703405.1 Apaloderma vittatum
CCCCTGCCCGCCTCCCCACCAGGACAGAGCCAGACCCGGGGCTCTTTTGGGTTCCACCAGTCCTGCAGGAGACATGAGAGTCTGGCTCTCTGCTTCTCTGCCCTTGTTTTCTTGCCTGTGGAGGGACCGGGGGTTGGCTGCATGGCCCAGGACAGAGGCTGCTCCACGGACCCCAAAGCTTCTCGACATGTCCTTCCCTCTCGTCTCACGGTTCCCTGCAGGCGGGCGAGGGGCTGCCGAGCTGGCACCTTCCTCGGAGGGAGGCTCTGAAACCAGTCCCCCAGCACAGCCAGCATCCCACCCTGCAGCCCAGGCAACAGCCCACATCGTGGGCTTTGATTATATCATTACTGCCAAAGCCTGGGTGCAAATGAACTTGGGTTTGGCATCTGAAATACTGGTGAGCCCTCTAAGCCTCCTGCCCTGGGGGAAATGGGTCAGAAATGGCTGCGAGTGCTTTGTAGGAGCCTTTCAGCAAAGGGCTGAGTTGGAGCCATGCGGCAGAAGACTCAAGCCTTGCTTGGATCACTGGCGTCCACTTAGGATCTTGAAATATTCTGTCTGGCTTTTGGTAAAATATCAGTGTAACAACTCAGGGCAAGAGAAACATAAGGAGGTACCTAAGCCCGAGCTGGAAATCCTGGCAGAAACACTTAAATCGATGGTAAACCTTGTCTGGTCTGTCCTGGAAGAGCTCCAAGGAAGGAGGTGCAAGGAAAGCCGCGCTTTTCTCTGGGGAGACCCAGAGACCCGACGGGATGAGCTGTGCCGGGGGCAGCGTTTCCCAGTGCTGCCCGCGAGGGTGGGGAGGGCTCGGGCCGAGCTGTGTCCCCCTCCTGCTTCTCTCTGACTTGTGGCACCACTTGTCCTGCACGTGGCTCCCGCGTCAGTGCCCGTCTGTGTAAAACCCCTCATGGAAAGGGCTGGGGACCCTCGCAGGGCAAAGAGACTTTGCACCATCCTGGGGCTCCCCCTGCCCCGTGCAGGCTGGGGTCCCGTGGGGCTGAGCCCCCCACCTCCCCTTGCCTGCAGCCTCCTGGCTCCCCTCCACAGCCGCTGCCTTTGCTGACGGACAAACGCAATTGGATTTCCAAATTACACCAGCTCAGATTAGATTCAATATCCCTTTTCTCCAGCCAGACAACCCTTTAATTCCTTTTCTTTCGATTGCGTGGGGACCCTTCCGTGCATTTCAGACCCTTCGGCAGGAAATCTTTGCTGTGCGGAGGCTGCCGTGTGCTGCTGCTGCAATAAACCGGAGACACGGAGCTCCAGCACAAGCAGCAGGAGACCAGCGAGTTTTCCCTTCCAGCACTGAGATTTCTGGAGGCTCCTTCGTGTCTGGCTGAGCCTGTGCCCCTTCCAGGAGAAGCTCTGCTCGCATACTAATTTATAGCTACTTCAGCAGTCCCCCTACGTCCTGAGCGAGGATGGTATGGGAAATTAAAATTTGTGGGAAATGCATCAAAAATCTGATGTCCTCAAGCCAGACATCTGTTTCTCCAGCCACCAAAAGGGAGGCTATGGCTAAGTGCAGCACCTCGGGGGTCAGCAGAGGGAAGAGGGAGGGGGATGCGGCGATCGCCTCTCAACATGAGAGGGGTTTGGTCGGTGCCCGAGCCCACTGGCACCAGGAGCATGGTGCCTGCCCAGAGCCACGTTACGCTGTGCCTGCGCTGTGCTGGGCACATTCCTGGTGCTGGGAAATAATAAATAATGGTAATGATTATGAAAGCGCTGTGTATGTGCCCCTAGGGCTCTGCAAAAAAACTTCTACATCAAAACCCAACCGGAATGTTTTCCCCTTTGTCTAATTCACAAAATATGCCCATAAAAACCAATAATTTATCCGTACAAGGGCAATTCCCTAGGCATTTAAACAAAGATTGAAAGCTGCTGACTGTATCCCGTCCTAGCAGAGAGTGAGACCCAGTGGGATTCCCTGGGACTTTGTGCAAATGCAGAAGCATTTGGGTTTGCATATTCAAAAACCATGAAGTGACATGGTATTTGCTACTTGGGATTAAACTCTGGGATAGGTCTGGTCCCACCCCCAGCTGCGTCTCCTGACTTGCTGATGGCACCCCAGGCTCTGGGCCTGGCTCCTCTCTTGATTTTCAGGAAAGGAGATGAGAGCGAGAGCTTGTCCCCGTCTCCAGGTTTGACTTTCACATCATGGCTTTTCGATGTACTTAAATCTGCGCCGTGTTTAAAATTCAGCTATGTTTGTCGGAATTCAATTACCCCTGAAGATTACACAAAGATTATCAAAGTTGTAAACAGCAGAATATGCTCAGAGATCAATGAAGCGCAACAAAGACCATATTTAACAGGAGAAATAAAAGTAAGCGCATGCTGGCAAACTCTGACAGTGGAGCGTAATGTCGCATCATCACGCTGAAGGTTGGAAAGTAATTGAAATCTATGTTATAGCACAATATATTCCTGCACAGATTTGCAGTCATGGAACACAATCTTGGCTCTAGTACCCGAGCGATTCATTTGGTTTAGGCAGACCCGGGCTCCGAGGAGCTCTTACCTGTCTCAGGCGGGAAGCGGGAGCGCAGGTCGCTCGGTGGCTGCGGAGCTGCTGCCCATGCGCAGCCCAGAGGGAATTCAGGGGCTTTGAGGGGCAGGATGGGCATCCGTAATACGAACGAAGCCCCTCACTCTTTTTTGTTTGGGCTTTTACTGGCAGGAGAGTGTTTCCAGCTCTGCAGCCGTGCCCCCAGCAGGTGCTGGGGTTGGAGGTGTGCCGCGTCCCTGCCGCCAGCCCTGTCCTGGAGCGTCCCCTCTGCAGAGGAGGTGTCCGTGTGCCCCCTGTGCCCGTGTGCCCCTGGGACCCCCTCCCTGCAGGACTCCCCCCCAGAGAACCCCCCGGCCAGCCGCGGCTCCATTGTGTTTCGTGGCTCCCCATTGTCATTCCGGAGGCAACGCGGCCAGCTGATTTTGCTCCTCTGTAATATATTGCCACTATAATACCAAGTCTAGCAGAACAATGAACTCTGGAGGATGGAGATACCTTCCTCCTGTTTTGCAAACTAAACATAATTTTTATTTGCGCTCAGATTTGTGGCTGCTGCAGGGGAAAGTGTGGGGCAGGGAGGGGGCTGGTGCTCCTTGCCCGGGTCCTGCCCGGGACCGGCTCTCCTGCTCCTCGTCCCTGCCGTCCCCAGCAGCATTGACATTCAGAGGAGGATGCCTCCTTTTGTCAAACACCGTGGGGTTTCAGAAGAAACCCTTCAACCCAGATTAATTACTGTTATCTGCACCCACTGGGGCCGGGTCCACCTGCCTGTCTGCTGCAGCCAGGATGTGCTGAAATCCTTTTTCCCTTTCTGCCTTTCTTTCTCTCTCCTTTTTCTTTTTTTTTTTCCCCTTTTTCCTATTTACTTCTGCTTTAATCTGCATATTATCATCAGTGCAAAGACCTCTGAAATAACATCTGACAAATGATGCCTATTAAAAAAAAACTCTGCACTGTCCTCTTTCACCGCCTTCCAATTTGGACTAGCACTATAACTATGCATCAATAGACAAGCAATATTATGTTAAGAACATGATAAAATACCAGCAGCTTCATAATGGCAGCAGCCAAATGGTAATTTCTGCTTCAGAAATTGGTCATTTATTTTGCTGGTCTGTTCTTATGTTCAAATTAGATGAAGTTTAATATACTGTAAAATTGAATGTATTCTATCCTTTTCAACAAATATGGCATGTATGAAAAGATTTATGGGTCTTACAAACCTTAAAATGTTAAATAATCTCCTTTTTCCTGTGCCTTAAGTCAGTGATGCCAAATAGTTTAAGTACAGAGAAGCAAAACTTTATTAGCTCCTATCCCAATCATCGCTTTATTTTGCTGCATTTACAGAGGCAGGAACAGTATTTAACATATTAGACTGAGTTTTAGAAGCAGCCATATTAATTGGTACATTAATTTTTCCCTATTAACTGTAATTGGTAGGAAAGCGATTCTTTCCTGGTGAACGCTGTAATTTGTGGTTTAAATTTTTAATAAAGTCACGGTGGCACTGCGGATGCCTAAATGAGGGTGCTCCTCCCAGCTCGAACCTCGGGCCACGGCACGTGCCGATGCCATCCGG
>NW_009696761.1:18787-25840 GCF_000703405.1 Apaloderma vittatum
ACCGCTCTGCTCGGGGGATGCAGAGCAGGGATTAGCGTTCTGGGTGGGTTTGCTAAAAATTACTGGCAGTGTGGCAAATCCCAGCTTGATTTGAAAACAGGCCTTCCTACCTCTTCGAGTTTTGGAGCGTCCTGTGGCTTCCTGCCAGGCTGGTGAGAGCGGCATCGCGGGAGCGTGGGCAGGTTGGCTGGGTGGGGGCTGCCCTGCCCTGCTACGGGCCGGGAAACAATTCCTCCTCTTGGGGCCGGTTAGCTCAGTCGGTTGGAGCGTGGTGCTGATAACATCAAAGTGCGGGTTCGATCCCCACTCGGTCCCCATGTGTTGCCTGATCTAGTTGAGAGACGTCCCTGCCCATGACAGGGAGGTTGGATTAAATGATCTCTAAGGTCCCTTCCAGCCTAGGCCATTCTAGGATTCTGTGACATTAAACCCTCTTCTAAACCCTCTCCTAAGGTCTGGCCCCAGATTCCAGGAAAATCACTGGGGCGACTGCCCAGGCCATGGAGTGGGGTGAGGGATGCTGCAGAATCAGCCAAGGAGCAGAAGGAGGGTGACTCCCTCCCCGCTTGCAGTCATTTAAAAACAACTTGTCTCCTTGCCCTTAGCCCCTTCTCTGTTTCCTGATCAGCAGCTTGTCCCTGAGGATAAGCCTCAGAGCAGCACAATCTCCTGCAGTCCCCTGGAGCTGCAGCCCTCTGCACCAGGATAATAGAGAAGCCTTTTATTCTGTTTATTTGCTCTATATAATTTTTCCTGCTCTTGCTGACCCTTCTGGGAAGCGTTCCACCCTTCAATCTCTCTGCTGGGTGCCAGAATTGTTGAGCTTAGGCTATATTTGCATTTCATATCCTAGTTAAACCAACATCACCAAGGTCAGAACACGCTGTTGAATCGGAATAGGCTACAACACAGCATCCCCCTTCATGGCACTGGGGCAGCACGGAAAGCAGACCTCCAGCCCTGTCCTCGCCCCAGCCAGCTCCCAGCAAAGAGGAGGGGGCTTCTGCTGAGGCCGATGCCCCCCTGGGCCCTGTGCTGGGGGGGTTGCTCTGCTTCGCACCTGGGCGCTTGCCCGGGGCAGGGCTCGGCTCCAGGTCTGCAGGGCCGGCTCAAGGGTCTGAGGGCAGCCCCTGCTCTGGATATGGGGGTCAGGGGGCTGTAAGGAAGTGCCGGGCCAGGCTGGCTGTCCCTGGGTCAGGCTGGCTGTCCCCAGGCAAGTGTGGGGGCTCCAGGAACCTCCCTGCTCCCGGTGGCCCCCAGGACACTCGGGGCACGGTGGGATGTCTGCTCCCCTTGGTCCCTGCTCCATGCTGCTGTGCCGACCCAGTTCCCCATCTCACCAGCTGCTCCAGCCTCGAGGGTTTCTCTGCTTCGGCTCCTCTTGCTCGGATCAATCCGTCCTGCAGCCCCCCAGAACAGCACAGCCATGGCCACGGGTGACAGTCCCTGCTGAGGGGGCACAGGCCCCACCTAGAAACACTGCTGTAAAAACTCATGAGGAGAAATAGGCAGAATGAGAGAGAACATTCAAGAAACGTAAGAAGTAACCTTCCTGCTCCCTGATGGTAGCTGGGATTCACGCCCCATTTCAGAGCATAACCTCGATGCAGAGATGCTCATGCTCATCCCCATGTATGTTCATACAAACAGGCTTTCAAAGACAGCAGCTGCACAGAGCACAGAGCTGTGCTATGATTTTTACATCCGTGCACGCGGTCTGCCCTTCCTTTCACTAAGGAACATTTCTTGTGGAAAAGTAGCTGGATTTCTGATGTGAAAAAACAATTGGGCTCAAGACTGAGAGCTGTTTAGAATAAACGCCAGACACTGTGTGATGGAGACATTGCATGGAGACTTAATGCTGGTCACATCTCTCTTCTCTGCCAGTAAGTCAAGGATGTGTCTTTGCTATTGTATTTGGTGACTCATCTTTCAAATAATCATCTCTGGAAGAATTTTGTGCCAAGATGAAAAAATGCCTGGATCCCAGAAGTGTGCGTGTGCGTCCACGAGCTCAGCAGGGGCAGGGGCACAGGCTGCCATGGTCCCCTTGCCTGGGGACAGGGTGGGGAGGGAATAAACCCAAACCTGTGCAGGAGGTTGCGCTGCCTCACGCAGGTCCCGCTCGCCGCCCTTCGGCTGGAGCATGGGGTCACACAGCCGCCCTGGTCACCGGCCAGCCCCGGCGTGGGGACACCTGCATGAGCCCACTCGGGGCTGGACCTGCCACCGTCCCAGCATCTGACCGGCACCTGGAGGTTTCCCTCATCCTCAGCAAAATATGCAGATTAGCTGAGTAAGTGAACTGCTGTATGCTAATGAATTCAGCCAACTCACTGTTCCATAACATCAAACCTACACAAGGAGGATGTGCTGGAATTAGCTTCCCCTGGAAAACATTTCCTCGCTGCTTAACAAGAAGTTACACAAGCTTATTAAACACTTAACAAGAAGGTGAATACCAGAGAAGCTGTAGGTGCTGCGTGGGCTAAATCCGCGCAGCTTGCGCCCACAGAGAGCGCAGGGTACCTCCGTGCCACCGGGAAGGCTCCAGCAGCAGATGTGTGCCTGCTCATGCTGAAACGTGCCAACGGTGGCTTATTTGTAACCTGTAAGAAACCCGTGCTGTAAATGGCCCAGAGACCACTGTGACCAGGCACCGTGGGCTACAAGCACCAGCTCCTTCCCTCCCTATCTCATTGGGGCAGCAGCTGTGTGGCCGGTGCTGTCGGCACACTCACAGGGGTCAGAGCTGCGCTACGCTAGGAAAAGTCCACAACCTGCTTCTCTTAAAATATGTGCTGGGGGTAAAGCACACCCACACCTGAAAAGCAACCCAGCCCCGAACCCGTGCCTGTTTGGGCTGCTCTGTGATTTAGCCTGGATAAAGCAGCCCTTAATGTGGGAAGAGATAACACTGTGTGTCTTTGTTCATGGTGGGAGCAAACTGCAACGCAGCAGCGTGAACGCGCATTCCCGGGGCTCCGCTTCTCTCTGATGCCTTCCAGCTGTGCAGCTCCTTCTGCTCCTTCTCTCTGGGGTGCACGCGGGACTGTCCAGATCCAGACCATCCAGTGCTTGCCACGGGAGCCCAAAGGGAACTGCAAATATCGCCCCAGAGCAGTTCCCAAGTGACGGACAGGGCTGCAGGTGCTATCCAGAACACAAACGGGTAAAGCCCCACAGCGGGAGCATTTACTATCACCTGGGCACAGCTGGAAGAGTGGATGGAAGAGACCTCTTGAAAAGGCTTTAGCAGAAACGATTTACCAGCTGCAATCTGGCCAGGAACTGAATGAGCTGAGGGAAGAAAGAGGCATTTGGGTAGAAAAGGAATGGTAGCAGGCAGTGCAGAGCTCCTAAGAGATCCCCTGCACGAGCTCACACATAAGAATCTCCAGAAGCCCTCTGCTCCGGCAGAGATCACTAGGCTAGCCTGAGCACAGGGCTGCGAGCCTGTTATTTGGCCTGGTTCCTTGCTTATATATTCCAAATGCAAGAAACCTGTCACACCTGAAAATGGGATTTCCACCTGATTGAGGCCAGTGGTGCAACTCTGCACTGAGGGGTGATGGAAAGCTGCACTTCCCAAACGGCTTGTGCAGCACGTGAGGTGCATGGGCACACAGGAACGTCCTGAAAACACTCGTGTTCTTGCAAGGGCTTTAATGGGAAGGATGCATCTGCTTGCATCACACCTTCCAAGAACGTGCAGTTCAGCTTGTTCATGTCATGGGAGCAAGAATCTCCTGCATGCCTGACCGATGTGTGTTAGGGTGATGACTCCAGCTCACATTACTGTGCTGCTCTTGACCTCTGTGTTTAAAGTTATAAAACGGGCACTGCAATTTCTGACAGCACCAGAGGCTGACTTTCTGGCTTCAGAGCTCTGCTGCTGCAAACGGAGCAAGACAGATGGACAAGCCAGTGGCATATGCCATTCCCTCTCAGAGTTGCGCAAAAAGACATTTTCCCTAATAGAATGGGGATAAAACTCACAGTTCCCAGGGCGTTAGAGAATTTTTAATGTATGTCTCTGGGAACAGGCTTGGGGTTTGTGTTTTGGTTTTTTTCCTTTCTGAGAGTAATCCTCATATTGTAAATCTAACAAATCTACTTTGCCACCTAAGTTGTCATACCTGGAAGGAAAACACCAGACTTACGATTTTATTATTAAATCTTGCCAGAAGAAAATGTCACTTAAACTATTTTTCTACCTTACTGTGTAGAGATGGCCCCCGACCAAATGGATGAGCCAAGCAGTGGCTGTTGCACACGCACTCGGGCTCAGGAGCTACATGCAGCTCTCCAGAAACTGCAAAGTCCCTCTCAGCAGGACCTCCTCTGCTGTGAAATCTGACAGACTGTGTGAACTGGAGGGTGGCCAAATTGCAGCCTGGATGAAGAGAGCCTTTTTGCACAGTCACTAATGAACTGTCTTTGCAGGCTGGTATCACGCTAGGCAGAGGCTGCTGTGGTGCCAGTGTTTAGGATTAAGAAATTGCCGCAGTTGGCTCAGGAGATGCAGTGGGCTTTTAAGACAAAGCAAACTTCCAAACAGTAAACCTCTGCCAGGCAGTAAACCTTTGCTAGACAAACAGGTCAGCCCACAAAGGGCAGACAAAATCATTGGTGCTTGGGCAGAGCACCGTAAATTGCTCGACCTCCTTCAAGGAGATCATCTGCCAAGAGCGACTCATCTTCACCCGCCCGGCCTCGCAGTCACATTACTCTGCAGCACCTGGCGCCTGCAGGTGCGTTCGGAGCCTCGGGACAGCGTGGAACAGCCAGTCATAGTGTTGAGAAATTAGAGTAAATTCACAGGAATTCACTGCGCTGAGACCCTTCCTCCCGGGTAAATCGGGACCACTGAGGAAACAGACCACATCTCCAACCTCAGCCACGGCCCTGGGTCTGGGATTTCTGACGCAGGCACGTCATCCAGCCCCCAGCGCGGAGCTGGGCTTTGGTCTCACCCCTGCCCTGGGTTTTACCCCTGGCTCCCAGCTGGGCGCTGGCCAGTGAAACTACAGCTCACAGACACAGTGGAAAAACCTTACAGATACTGCTCAGAGGGATCGATGTCCAGGGAATTGTCATGTAAATGGCAAGATTCCTTGGAAAAAGCTGAATTTGTCAGAGGCCTCGCTCTCAGCTGCTTACTCTGCTCAGATGAAATCCTTCAAGAGGGGAGCGCAGTCACCCTCAGCGACCCATGTATTCCTCACTCCCTTCATTAACTGCAACTTATTCTGTGGGCAGCTTTCTAAGATAAGGGCAAAAGCCATCCGTTAGCTTTCCCTCGCAAAGCAGGGCTGAGCCGCCCACTGAGGCTGGTCCCTGCAGCAGGATGCGGGTCCCCAGGGAGGGACACGGGAGCGCTGGCAGCTGCCGGGGGCTGGCGGTGACTGTGGCGCGGCCGGCACCAGGCAGGGCAACGTGCACAGCGCCAGGAGCACTGCCCAGTGCTCCTACGGGTTCCCAGCCCCCTGTCTCCTCCTGGGAAGTGGCTCCCTGTGCCATGGCCGTGCTTCATTTTGCCTCTAACGAGGAGTTGCAAGCTCAGCAACTCCGTCGTCATACCTGCGGTTCAGGCGCCCAGCAGCGGCACCAGCCCGCTTGCTGGCCCCACAGACTCTCAAGACAAGCTTTGAAGGATGCTTACGCTATTAATGGGGTATATTTATAACTGTTTATCTCTGTCAGTTGGGTGGAAAATTGCCAGATGTGTCGTTTGCCTTCATTACACAGACATCTCTCGAGTTATCTGGATCAGTGCCTTTAAGTGGTGTGTCACTACCGGGGAAAAGCTCATCTCTTCTGCCTGGTGTCGCCTGTGGGATCTGCCTTGGAGAGTATGGAGAGCAACACCCCGGAGGCAAGCCTCCGACCGGACAGACCTCTGTCCTCGGCTGCTCTGGGTATGGGTGTTGTGGAAGAAGAAGGGTGCAGCAGAGCTGACAGCCTCCTCACTGGGGCTCCGGAGCAGCCAAGGCTGCCCTGGGGCTGTGTCCCGTGTTCAGAGCAGAGTGCCTGGTGCTACTTAGGGTTACAGGATTAATTACCCTTGAGAGCTGTGAGGTCCAAACAGCACAATACTTCACCGTTTCCTGGTGTTGACATCAGGTCCTACCTGCCACCACTTTGGGGACACCCAGGATGGCCGGACGGGGCGGTTCGCCAGCCATGAGAAGTGCTTGGGACCAGTGAAGGGCTCCCCGCAGGCAGGGACCAGGAGAGCACAGACACCCCACGTGCAGGAGAGGCACCTCCGCCATGCAGACATCCTTTCCCAGGCAGAACAAGGGAGAAAGATACAAATGGCCTACACAGAAAGAAATTGTCTCCATATAAAATGCTTTTCCTCGTTTCCCATGATACAGAGAAATTTCTTCACGGACAGATAGTCAGAGTAGAGTCCATTACACTCCACGCTTTTTGCCTTGAAACATAAACAGCTGCATATCATATAAGTGTTTGTTATGAGGAAATGTGTATGCTAGAAAAAGTTAGACATTAAATCATTATTTCATGCAGAAAGATATTGCTAAAGGGAGAGGATTACTTACTATATTAATTCTGTCCTTCAGCTACCCATACATCTCTCCGCACGTAATGACTTTAGTCACAAAATGTGTTGTTCAAACAATCCCAGTCCCTGCCAATTCCGATTTCCTCGGAGCCTGCCCACACAGCGCATCCTCCCTCCCGCCCCGCTGGCCCATGCCCAGGTGCAGCGCAGGGGCTGCCTCCCTCCCCAGCAGCCCAGCCCGGGGCAAAGCACAGGAGGGTCTGTGGGACACCCTCCACCCCGCCTCTGAGGACGGGTTGAAGAGAGGGGACCCAGTGGCTGCGGACTCTTTCCTTCCCCACACAGCTGCCAGGGAGGGGGGATGCCCACCTCCTCCTGCAGGGCGATGCCCACCCGAACCGTGGGCCAGCGAACCAGCCCTCCTCTGCCAGCACAGGAGCTGAGCAGCGGCTGCACAGCTTGTCCGGCTGCACAGGGAGTTACCAGCAAATAAACGTCGTCTACGCAGCGGCTGAGGCCCC
>NW_009696761.1:25857-26516 GCF_000703405.1 Apaloderma vittatum
CCCCGGCCAGGCTCCCGGCACGCCATCCCCTGAGCGGCTGGATCCCACAGAGCAACGCTGCTCGCCTTTTCCAGATCCTCTCCCACACAGGTGAGGCACGTCCTGCCCCACCCGGAGCAGCTGTGGGGCATTATTCAGCAAAGCCCCAATGTCCTTCTCCTCTGCCATCACTAGGTTAGAGCTATATAGGTTCCTGGTAATGGGTAGGCAAATCCTTCCCTGCAGAAATCTTCTGATCTGGCAGCCTCTGTCCCTGCATGGGGTGCATATCGGCAATTGCTCCTATCTACTGGGCTATTAGACATTGTATTACAATTAAAAATTCCCAGAATATTCCTGTTGGTGGTATAAACTAATAGCAAAGTGACCCTCACGTTATTTTTTCTGATTTCCAGTGTTTTACTTGAAGTTGGAAGCACTTCCTAAAAGGCATCACGAATTTTCTAATTAGATCTTTTTTCCAGTGAGTGACTCATAGAGGGACAGCTTCTGAGGTCAGTGAGACCAAACAACCCCCAAGCAAAAAGCACCACGAAAGCCGGGGAGGTGAGAGCATCGTTTGGTTTTGATGTTTCTGCCTGGAACGACTGGGACGTCGCAGCCTGTCGGCACGAGGCACAAGAGCCACTGCGCTGCGCAGGGGTCAGAGGCACGGGGGC
>NW_009696761.1:26579-27140 GCF_000703405.1 Apaloderma vittatum
CGTTGCGGGTTTGCAACCTGGCCAGCTAAATAATCCCCGTGCTGCTTTCCTCCAGGCTCAGGTGTCAGAGAAAAGCTCTTTGTTCCAGTACCTAAAAGCTGATGGCTGGAGCTTTTGCCTGATGCTCTGGCTTCCCATGTTTGCTGATGTAGCTGCAGAAAGCTCAGCGCTGAGCACAGGTACGGGAAAAGCAGTAAGCAAGAGGGTCCTACATCACCATCTCACATGTCATCCTTATTCAAAGGGCCCTGTTTGAAACCTGGCATCGGCATATACAGAACATGTTGCATCTTTGCTGGTGCCTCTTCAATCTGGTTTGCAAGACATCCTGGAGGATGTGACCTTGGAAGGCAGGCAGAATATCGACCCTGCATAATAAGAGCATCTCCGCATCGGTGGCAGCCTGTTGGGTACAGGGCAGTTAATAAATAATGAGGATGTCAAAGATAACAGCGGGAAAGTGGGAGCAGGTAGCAGCTTTGCAGCCAGCTTTCTGACAGCAGCCTGGCAACATCCAATTAGTCAGCGCACGCCTCCGCGCAGCCCAGCGCAAAGTGCCCG
>NW_009696761.1:27223-28075 GCF_000703405.1 Apaloderma vittatum
GAAGCCCCGGAGGCAGCGAGAGGCGTCCGGCATCGGTGCTGGGGACACCCAACAGCAGTGGGGTGCCAGGGGGAGCGGTGCCGGCCGCCCTGTGAAGGGAGTGCAAACGTGGCGAAGCCTCGCACGGAGCAGGGCAAGGCGACATGGCAAGAGCCAGCCGCACCGGCTGAGCGCGGGGCTCTCTATGAGCTTGTGAGAGGGGGCACACCGGCCTTGGCCCCGAGCTGAGCTGTGGGCGCTGCCGGGTCACGGTCCCTGCTCACAGAGCTCTTTGTTTCAAGGGCTGCCTTGTGTCATGCCACAGTTCAAATATTAGAAATCTGACTACGTTTGAGGTGTAACTGATCTTCTGATGACTTCTTAAACATCTGGTAAGAGGGGACTGCTTTCCAAACAGCAAAATCTACACCAAAATGAACTTGATCTGAATAATAAGTATTCCATCCCTGTTTGGTAAATATACCCTGCGTTAATGGTGCTTAATGGTGCCTGTAATTGGTGTCTAAAGTTATTTAAAAGTAAATTTACTAGAAAATAATTAGCAATTTTATAGTTCACTACTTCCTAATTTTGTTGATAAAAGTTTTTCAGTGGTTTTTATCAGATGACACAATAGGGCCGTGCTGTGAAACAGCTTTTTTCAAACTAGCGGGAAATTGTGCACACAAAATATGATAAAAAATTTTCCCCCTGATTTCATTGCCTGGCAGCCAGCCCTCTCCCTCCCTTTATTATCCACCAATTTATCCTTAATCAGCAGCGAGTGAAACTTGCCAGGCATCACTCAGGGATTTGTTCTTTGTGACCTTGGGAGGTGCACCCCAAGCTGCAGGCTGGCGAGGAAAGCTGTGC
>NW_009696761.1:28088-28765 GCF_000703405.1 Apaloderma vittatum
TGCCTGGCGCGACGTGGCGCCAGTCCCGGTCCCTGTCCCGGCTGCGCCAGTGCCTCCCCCGTCCCTCAGCACCGGTCCTCCGTGGCTGTGGCAGGTCCCAGGCAGTGCCCACCCTGGGCCGGCAGCTCGCGGGGGGTGTTGGTGCTGCTACGGGAGCGGGAGAAACAGAGCAGAGAAACGCAGCTGCTACAAGGTTTTATTGTTGAGTGCTGTGGGTTCAAGTGTTCAGTTCAGGGTTTTCATATTGTTCAGGTACAGAGTGACACCGACAGACAGAGACGCATTTGGGAGAAGGCGACAGCACAGCAGTTTGGTTTCAGAAAAAACTAACTCTCCGTTTCCAGTCTCTGAACCATAAAGTACCAGCTTTTCCAGAACAATGAATCACCCAGTCTGTGTATAAAATTAAATATAATTTATGCTTTGCTAATTGAAATCAAATACAAAATTCAATTTCCTGTGTATTCTAATGCTGACATTTGAATAGTTTAAAATGAAAGTGTTATTAACCTGTCTCATTTGGCAGGCCACTCTCCGGCCAGATAGAAAATAATTTCCCTGTCAAGCCCCTGCATCAGCATGGCAGACACGGGGGTGCGTTTCAGAAAAACAGAGAACACAATAATCCCTCCTAAAGCCCCCTGTGCCCCCAGCATCCCCCTCCCTCCCGGCAGCCG
>NW_009696762.1:0-11113 GCF_000703405.1 Apaloderma vittatum
AAACAGAGCAAGAAGAGTCAGCGTGAAGTACCAAAACCCTTTATTTATTCCCCCCCCCAAACCATAACAACATTTGACATTATATTGATTTCCTCATATATTTGTTATTTCTCTACGTTAGGAACCAGATACAGAAAATACAAACACGATCTGTTGAATCAAAGACGGCACAGCATTCCGTTAGAAAAAAGAAACGACAACAAAAAACAAAACCAAACTAGAGGAGCAAGAGAAAAATGGTGAAAAATAGTCATTCCCTCCAGCCCAAACTTTCCAAGAATCATCATCAAAATAGAGCAGTGGAAGTAGCTTCTCTTTCTAAACGCACTTCTGCTTTAAGAAAAAAGTTAGATTTCTCTTTAGATTTCAAAGTAAAAAAATGTTAAACTATCTTTCAAGCCATTTTGGAAGTTTGCATAGACCCATTCCCTTTCCAAAAATATCAGTGATCTCTCTATAGAATCTGATATAAATCAAGTGCGTGCCTCATCCGAAGATCACCAAGCTCAATTAGCTCTCAAGAAAATAAAACGTAATCTCCCCTTCCCCTCCCTCCCCCCACAAAAATATGGGCTCTACCGTTCTTCCTTGTGTTTGAGACAAGTTATGAGGCTCCGCCACACCTCTCGCTCACAGCTTCATCCAAATTCCTTTTTTTTTTTAAAATTTTTTTTTTTTTATTTCCCAGGTTCCCACATCCACTCCTTCCCAACGAGGCAGGGAAGGTGTAACGTGGAGCTGTGGAGGGCATCGGGTGGGCTCTCGGGAGGGAATTTTACACTCGTCAAACCCTCCCTGAGCGAGGAAGTGGCTTTTTTCAAGGACAAACACCTGCGACCAGGCAGTGTTTGTAGGAACTTGCCCCTGGGGACCAGCCTTGTCCACAGGGCTGGGTCACCAGAGCAAGAACTCGTTCAGCTAGAGACTAGGTGGGGCGGCAAGGGAGGGTGGCAGGAGGGTGACTTTGCAGCCCCCAGGGTAAGGCAGCAAGCAGGGGAGCGAGGGGGAACCCCTCTCCAGGAGGGGCGGTCAACCTACGTGCTCTAGCGTACCTGGAGTGAGGTTTGTTTTTTTTTTTTCCCAGAGGTTCACAACAGCGTGTGCAGAGTCCAGCTGCACAGCCACCAGTTTAAAAAGAAAACAGCAACGACGAAATAAATAAAAAGTCAACCCCTCCTATTAAGATGAGAACGAAATACGTATCTCTTCAGGTCTTGGCCTGGTTTGGAACCCTCTAAAAACTGAAGCAAATGCTTAAAAGGGCTTATTAGCTTTCTGCAGGGGGCAAAGTGATGTGGCAACGGGGCGAGGGAGAGATCACACGTCTGCTGCCCATCGCACCGAGGGTCAGGACAGCATGAAGGCCCCCGTTTAAAGTGCCGACCATACAAAAGAACAAGATCGAGGAGCAACATCCTTCTCTCCCTTTTTCCATCACGATTTCCAACTGAAACCCATCTCCTTCACCAAGTCACAACTAAGCCTATTCTTTTGGACATTCACTCAGTTTATACTGCTTTGTTTTCTTTAAAAAAAAAAAGTTAGTAAAAAAAGTTACACTGAATTTCCCAACAATTTGCAACCGGCTTCCTCCAACTAAAGGTCTAGAAACTGGGAGAGCAGAACTCACTCATTTTATCTGGCGCCGAGACCGGAGCAGAGAGCCAGCTCTGCTCTCTGGGGTCAGCCAGGCGTGAGCAGCCCTGCTTGCCCACATCACAGCCCCAGGGGATGCAGAGTCTTGCAATAAGGACCTTTTACTTGTTTAAGCCACCTCTGAATCCCCTGAGAAGGGGAACAATGTGAGGAAGAACGTCAAGCCCCTCAGCCCCCCAGGAATAAAATATCAATGAAACAATAATGCAGTCAAAAAAACACCAGCCTGCTGGGTTTATAAAAAAAAAAAAAAAAATCAATAAACTTCACAATAATAGAAAAAAAAAAAGCCAACCTAAAAGAAAATTAGCCAGTGGTTTGGGTCTGGAAACTGATTCACTTCTTAAATGTTCAAAGTCCTACAAGGAACAGATGGCAGCAATGCCACAAGGGAAAAAGTGCTGGCGAGATGCAGCTTCCCGGCAGACAGCAGCGAGTCTGTGGGACAAGTGACCCCAATTCCATCCCCACCGGCTCGCACGCCCACCACCGGCCAGGACCCGCTGGGCATCGCTCGTGCTGGACGCGCGGCGGGAGCTCTGTGTGGGATCTAGAAGTAGGAACAGACTGCTCCTTCCTCCCTCCGGGTCTGCTCCAGGTGCTCCAGCCCTGGCTGCACTGCACCACGCTGAGTGACTGGGACTGCTTTCTTATTCAATGAGGGGTGGGAGAGCTGAAAAGCTACCTAAAGACCAGGACCTGTGGAGTTGGTAACAACACGGAGACAAGGAAGAGACACCCTACGAGACACAGTTACTAAAGCCACAAGCAGTGATGTGCCAAGCCACTGGAAGATACGCCCAGGTTGGCCACAGCGACGCAGTGGAGCAGGCTCTGCCTCTGCCAGCCTGGGAGGATGAAACCAGCTTTCTGAAAAATTCAACTACTTCTCCTTGTGCTTTGCTAGGAAGAGATTCCTCCCTCTGTCCCACTGGGGATTCTGTGCCACGCCGAGCTGCCAGCGCCTCGGAGCAGCCGACTCTTGCCAACAGGAGCCCAGAAGAAAGCTCTGGGTTCCCAACCGCTCTGACAGTGACTGCCATTGTTTGTCATGGGAACAGAAGGAAAGCAGAAGCAGCGAGCTGGGTTTTGGCCTCTTTCCTGGCTTATGTTTGCTCAAGTCCCGGCTGGACCTGATATCCCGAGGGGCTTCACTGGGCCCTGGGGAGCTGCAGTGCTCTGCACGGGGGAGCAGCCTGACCCCCAGCCTTGCTGTCTGCAGACAGAGCAAGAGCAGCCATCGCTGTGCGAGCCTGCGCCTGCTTCCGCCCTCACCCTGACCTGAGCAGAGGGTCAGGCCAGGCCTGGCTTTCTGGCAGAGCCCCAGGGAGAAAGAAAAGCAAGCAGTTCTCCCCTTCCTGCAGACACACAGCATCCCAGGCACAGGGCAGGATGCTCACCAGCCTGCCAGCGAGTGCCAGACCTACCCAGGCTGAATGAAGAAGCGATCACCATTAAAAAACACCAGCAAGTGTAAAAGAGCTTTTGTTCTAGACAGACTCAAAAGAGCCAATACTTTTCCCCTACACTAAACCAAACCAAGGTGTTGTCAGTACCCTCTTCTTACCCTAATCCAAATTTAATTCCCTGGGAAGGGAAAGGGTGAAAAATACCCACATCCTGTATGTGATCTGCCCAAATACAGACAGACACCTCCTTGAAGAAGGAAACCGCCAAGACAGAGCAAGCAGCTGCACAGCTTTGCCACGCCGCCTAACACCCTCCCTGTGCAGCCATCCTTAGCTAGCAGGGTGAAAAAAACATAAATCAAGGCCCTTTCATTCCTTGTTTCTCATTCTGCCAGATTCCCTTTTCCAGTAGCTCATCTGCACGCATTCTGGCCGCAGGGATCACAACTGATCCTTTTTTCCTCCTTTAAAAAAGGCATTACAATAACTAAGAACTTGAACAACAATGTGATCACAGTTACGAGCCTTTCCTTGCTGAACGGGACAAGTGTGTGCCTCTGTGTGTGTGTGCACGCACGCACGTGTCCAAGGAGGGCACGTTCTCAGCCGTGCCCGGGAGTGTGCCATCGCTCCGAGCGCACGGCTGAGGGCTACCACAGGACGTTGGCGAAAGAGGAAAGGGCACTACACAGAAATAGCTTATCAGCTGAGAGTCTCTGTACAGGAAGGGCTGCAAGCACAGCCCGATGACAGCCCACGGCTGGAGTCTGCCTAGAGCAACCTTCGCAATTCAGCCACCAAGAGAATCTCTAAGTGGGAGCTGTAAGGGACTGACGTCTCTGCCACACACTGCAAGGAAAAGAGGCAGTTGAAGCATCAAACAACTGCAGAAACCAAACCCAAAGAAGAGTAACTGAAAGACCAACCAGGAAACAGTTTGAAGCCTTGTCAGAAGAGTTCACTCGCCATGGAGCAGGTAAGAACGGCCGCTGTGGATAACGCAGCAGCAAACATCCATTCTGCCTTTGAAGGCAGAGACAGTGGCTTTTCCCCAGCCCCAGAAGGAACCAGCTTGGGCACTGTGTCCCTGCTGACAGGGCAAGAAAGGCCAACCAATACCAATTCCCTTAATGGCCCAGGCCAAGAGAGGCAATTGTTAATCACCACTACAAAAGAGAGACCACTCAGTCAACTGCATCCTACTCTGGCCCAGGGGAGGGCTATCAGATAACCAGAGTCTTTTCACAATCCGAGAAGGGTAGTCGCCTTCCTGAGCCAAAAAAAAAAAAAAAAAGAAGGAAAAGGCTTTGTATTCCAAGGTCCGACAGTGACTGCTGAATCAGTCCAGCAAATAGGGATTACGCTCCTGGAAGAGCAAGGATACCTCCTCCAGGTATAATCTGGAACCTCTAAAGTGCTCCTGCCAATGCTAATAGACGAACACTGCCCTTCCATGCCCAGCAGTGGAAGGGCATGATGCAGTTAGTGGTATAACAAGCACGAGCATTTAACCGTTTATCAACTCCCATCTGGATTGCGGTAGTTTTCTGAAACTTTTGGGAGGTATTTCCTATGAGGAGAGGACGTCTGGGGATTTGGGGGTAGGAAGGTGAAGTGCACACCACAGCACACCTTGTTCAGTAAAACCGTTGCCTTGGAAGGTGACGTTCCCTTGCAGAGTCAACGGAATAAAGCATCCTGCAAGTGGCCATTTCATCGTGTCACCAACAAGCAGCTTGACAAGCGGCTCTCGGTTTGGTTTGAATGGTTTCCCCCTCCCCCAGTGGTCTGAAGAGTTCACAGTGGTATAACCCAACATTTCGGGGAGACAGAAGCTGAGAAGTCCCCTGTGACTGGGTGGAGTGAGGGATGCAGATGAACAACATCCTCCAGGACTAAGGATAAGCCCAAGAGACACCTTGTGTCTGATCAGAAACAGGGAGAAGGCAGGCACTGGAGGAACTGGGAAGCGGAAAAGGGTAATGCCAAGGCAGGGAAAGTGCATGATCTGGAGTGGCCTTGGAGTAGTTCTGCAGTGCAAATGTATGGGGAGGGGTGTGGAGAAATCCCTTCTGGAATGCTGCATGAAGAGAGGTAAAGGTTGGCATCCATGTGGCAGCAGACTGGGTAGGGGGCCTGTTTCCAGCAGCTCTACCCTGTTCTTCACATTTAGTGGGTTTCAATCACCACTGGCTCGTAAACTCCAGACGAGACCCTGGGGAGGCAGAGGGGAAGAAGATGAGAAAGCCTTGTTATTTCCCTCAGTTGTTTAGAGCAAGCAAGTTCTTATTCAGAACTCTCCACTCGCCAACATCGCCCTCTAACTCCACACACAATACAGAAAATAACGAGTCAGTCTGGCGAGAAGTCAACCCTCATAACACAAACCAGACAGCTACGTGGCAAGCTGACACTACAGCGCTTGAACGAGCTGGGTCTAACACATGAATCCTTCTACAGGACAGAGGAAAGGGGGGAGTATCCTGCACAAAGAGCCAGTGATCCTGGCTTTGTCATGCTCATTATTTTATAACCAACTTGACCCATCTTTGCATTACCATTATTGCTTTCCTTTCTGTTTTGTAATCTCAAAAGGTGCTGTAAAGGCAAACGCAACCAGCCAAGACACTGTGCTAAGAGCCACCGTGGCAAGAAAAAGTTTTATTTGTTCAGAAGTCTTTTGTGAGAGACTGAAGCCCTCCCCGATGATGGAGGAGGCAGGAAAAAGGGACAAGCAACCAGGCTGCTGCAGTTTTGCTGCGTGCCAGCAGGAGGCAAAGCTGGAGCTTCGCAGGAGCAGAAAGAAACAGGAACCAACCTCTACCATTTTGTCTTTTTACTCCTTCTAGTTCTTGGATCTAACAAGTAGGATCACGTTATTCCTCTGAGCTCCTGCTGAGAACCGCATTCGTACTCCAGTGCAGCTGTAGCTTGTCACCAAAAGATCTCAGGGGTGCTAATGTGCAAATAAAGCAAACATGTATAGCACATGATGCTTAGAAATCTCTCCTGTAGCACAAGGTGACAGTTTCCTGGGTACAAAGCTAAGTAACCTCTCTGGAGCCCCTCTGTCTGCCAGCCTTTCAGGACGCTTACCTGTTTCCCAGCTGAATACCACTCAATGTAGTTGTTCCGTCTCTGCTCACAAACAACCTCAGGTTACTGTCTGCAGGGAGAAAAGGGAGGAAGACATCAAAATCCAGAACTATCGATGGCTGCCAGGTGCTCCCCTCCCAGACACGTTATGCAACAGTCGGCACGGAACAAGTGTGTTTCTGTGAACGCATGTGCACACTTTCTGGTGTTCCCACAGTAGTAGTGCCCCTGGGAACTCCTCGTCTTGCTCTGAAAAAAGAGCCTCATGTACAAGTCAGCCATAGCATTAAGCTCTGGAAGAGTAAACACAGGGAAATTAACCCAGTGACACTCCTCCAGTTGCTTCTTTCAAGGCAATTCCATCGATGCAAGTTCCTAATCAGTCTGAACACATCTGCACAGATGAGATGTGGGTCTTCATGCTGCTTTTGCAGGCTCACTGCAGAAGAAACTCAGCCTGTTCTGCCAGTGAGAGGTGGCTACATTCAGTCTAGTTTTAACCCTTGCTGAGTGAGGTATAAATCCCCATATGCAAGAGTGCTAGCACGTGCAACGATTTAAGATGACCAGTAGTAAACTATAGAAGCACAAATAAGTTAGGCTCAAGTTTAAAACTCATTTTAAAAAACCCCTCAACTAGATGAAAAAAAATGATTTTTACACTAAACTGGAAAATTAAAACCAATGTAGTGATATTAGTTTTCTCTTAACAGATGCTGTGACTGCAATGGAGAAAACCCCTTCTTAGGCTCTTAGACAGACCTGATCACCAGCATACTGAGACCCATCTTTTTTCCCATCTTCTTGCAGGGATGTGGGTCTTTCCCCTCCAGTTGTGCTCTCCTACTTTATTAAATACCCTTGGGCTGACCGTGGACAAATGCCACTAGCGCAGTACAGAGAGATGATGTAACTGATTTCCACTGCACTGAAGAATCAGTATTTTTCCCCTCTCACCCTGTATGTCTGAGCTACTGTTCAACCTCTGCTGTAGTGAGTACAACAGCAGCAAGCATTATTTGGTAACCAATGTGCAGCTCTCAAATCCACATGGTTTGTTTATCTATCACAGAAACACCTAGCAAGGACCGAGAACAAATTGCTGCCAAATGGGGAAGGGAGTCCATGGCAGATCAGATCTGACTGTAAAAGCTTGGCAGCCTTGTGAAATGAACAGCCCAGACCTCCCCTTTGAGACTCCTCCTCTCACCTTCAGTATTGCTGACATCTGTGAAGTCCTGACTCTGCATGATTTTCTCTACTATATCATCAGCATCGATCCTAGTGTCATCCACTCGGGTTGGGTGACTCTCCACTGAATCTTTTTTCCTCCTGGGGAGGAAAAATAAAGGGAAAACTTACTCAGCTTTTCAAGACACAGACATCCATATACTGTCCTTATTCTCTGGGCAGCAGCCTGCTTCCCAGTGGCAACAATCCAATCTTCTGCTGCATGAAAACAAAGGAGTAGATTCTGTCTTGCCTTCCCAGAGAAGGGGCTTTACTCCACAGTTACTTACCGGGAGGGTCTATCCAGCAAAAGGGCTGGTCGGGGAGGGCGAGGGGGCTTCTCTATCTTGTGGTCCCGCTCTCCCTCAGGACACTCCACCGTCATACTGAGCCCTCCGGACGCACTGCTGCTGGTGGAGGTATTCCGGCGATGGGTCAGGTCAGACATACTAGAAGAACGGGAGTGCTCTGTGCTGTAACCTGCAAACACACAGTGATTACAAACCAGATCTTCCCCCATTTCTGGCAGCACAGCTAACAGGAGGGGCAGCTTCAGATCGGCATTTCTGCTCCCATAAACAGAGGTTCAGACACACATCTGTGAGCTCATTTGCAGAGACTCCCGTTAGGAGACTGGTATTACAGAGCAGGGTGAGGGAGATGGCTGCGAATCACTCTCACAAGAGCTCACTGCAGGAAAGAAAATAGATGGGGCCAGTGCTGGCAGAGCCATGCAGATCAATGGTTACCGGAGATCCTGGACTGCTGGCTGGCGTAGCTGGAGTTCCGCGAGTGCCCCGAGTGGAAAACTTCCTCTGGGCTGGACAGGTTCTGATCTGGTTCTTCTGGGACACCTGCCAAAGAACAACAGAGCACTCCTTTTACACAGCAACCAAGCTGGCACATTGCCTGCTGATCACCTTGGACTGGAGGCTGATCTCAGGATGCCAGATCAAGGCAAGGACAAGTCTGTTGGCAGAGCCCAGCTGTACAGGCCAGCCCAGAGCTTAGAAGCAGCTTGAGGGTAGGGAAGACGATGAGCTTCTCCATCAAGTTCATCACCAATTTCAGCATCCAGCACCTGAATTTACAAGTACCTCTGGGGGCTTGAAGGATCTAGACGCACAGGTAGTGCCTGAAGCTATCCATAGTTAGAAGCACTAAGCCAAGCCCAAGAAAGCATTAAATGGCCACTGGCTGTCAACTATTACAACCTCCACTGGGTGCTTCTCCTGTTACTGTCTTTCCCCTGTGCCATTTAAATTGCATCTGAATTTGATACAGAAGCCTTAGCACAACCTCTGCTCCTTTGCTATCACCCCTGCTTGTCTCTCTTGCAGGAAGCTTATCCAAAAGCGCACGAGTGTAACACATTAGCCAGCTTTTTAAGAGCACTTGCACAGTGTGCTAAGTCACTGAGGTGATGAGACTGGAGCGCTATTTTGGTGCAGAGTATCTATCTGCACATTTGGAATGTGCTGGGAAGAAAAAAAAAAAATCTATGGGAAAATGCAGTGCCCTTGAAATCGGGCTCGTACAGAAGTCAAAGAACTCTGCATCAGCAGCTGGAACAAGGCCATCAGACCTCAAACCAACCTCTAAACCTTCAGAGGAACTTTTCTCGAAGATAAGTCTCAGCAACAGAATAGCTGAGCGGGGAACAATATTAAATGTCATTGGACACAATGGAAAGCAGGGATGGGTGCAATGCATGAATTATTAAATCCCCAGCAAAAAGAACAAATCGCTTTATCTCCACTAGCAGAAATACGCACATGGCAAAGATTCACTCCTCCTCTCCTCAGCTGCACTTAATAGATGGTTTTGTTTTTCTCAGTTTTCTTAATGAGCAGAGGGGTGAGGAAGGGTGGGGCAAAAAAAATGAAAAATTGAAGAGCTTGCAACTGCTGGGAAAAACAAAAGAGTGCCCAGGCACAGCCAAGTGTTTCATGGCTCCAGGACGAGCATTCATACCCGAGCTGAGAATGGTTGCTCTGGGCTTGGTCTGACGCAGAGAGCCAATCGTGGCTGAACTGCTGCTGCTGCTGCTTGTGGTTCCCTCGCCCTTACAGGTCAGCTGCAGGGTAGAGTCCTGTCCCGGTATGGTGATGGATTTGGCGGTGGAAGGAGGCCTGTAATCAGAAGCGAAGGTTACAAACTGCCAAGCAGGGACCGGGAATCACCTCACAACTGGAAATTCTCACTCTGCTCTATCAAGAGAGTTCCCTTTGTGGTGGTGGGAAGCTGGCAGCCCTTCGCCCCCAGCGGCACAGCATGATGCTGGATTTTATTTTCCTACATGCAAGCCTCGAGTCTTCCCTACCTCATACCGCATCTGGACTGCATTACAAGAAAAAGCAAGTTTCTGAAGTAAATTAGGGTAAAAAGGAACCATTCAATCATTTATAAAAGACAATGGGCTCAGAGCCTTCGCTGCCCTCCAGAAGACCAGTCAGAGCTGCCCTTTTCCCCAACATGTGTCCAGTGGCCTGTAGGCTTCACAAACAGGAACCAGTTTGCTGTTGTCCAGCTCTCAAGCCCAGCACCCTTTCACTCCTCCTTTCTGACTCAGGTCAAATAGAAACCTTTTATCCCAGCATCCCCATTCCCGCTATGAGAGTACTTTTACAACGCTCAAATAACCTTTCCATTTTTTAACTGACGATTAAACTCCTTTTCAGCGAGACTAAAGTGTTTTTCCAGCTGTCAAAATTATTCTTCTGGTTATTCTACGTGCTCCCAGGATCCCCCTGTAAATGCTGACTGCCGGGCAGAGCTGCGAGTGCCTGGAGCCCCCTCCCTTCCTCCAGAAGTGTTTTTGGGTGGAAGCCATGGCATGTGCAGCGTGGCAAAGTGAATATTCCTGTTGGAGCCCTAACCTCCCTGTAGCCTGAAGTCCGAACTGTAACTAATGGGTCATATTGTGCTTCTTAAGTGAGGAGTGAGAAAGAAAAACTTTTATTTGTCTCACTTGGAGCTCTGAGGAAGATGCTATGTGAGAGGACCTTTGCAGTATTTTGGGAGAAAGAATAAAGCGCTGTGAGTATTTTATATGGGCAGCCTAACAGCTCTAAGGTTTCAGGAAACCCACAGCATGCCTTCACCAGAAAAAAACCCAAACCTAAACAACCAAAACTCCCTGATCACGTTATCAATGATTTACCTTCACTCGGGTACTTTGGGGACTTTGCTTTGCAGGTTAATAAAGCCTTTACAGTCTTAATCAAGCAAATTGTTCCTGCAGCAGCTGTTGGAGCAGCCCGTGGGTCTGTCAGCTCAGGCTGCTCTGCCCGCCTCTACGACACCCAGGAGGAGAAGGTTCATCTGACTGCGGCAGTCAGTTTGGAAGTGGTTTCCCAGCACCGTTTAATTCCTGCCTAATCCTCTAATGAGTGCCATTTCTCAAGGGCTCTACTGATCAAGGGCTATTCTACATGTAAAGCTTCTCTTTTTAGACATTTGCACATCGTCAACATGTCAGAAAAAAAATGGGAATGACTGCAAAAATCCTTTAAGAAAATTAGGCGGTTTGACTCTCAGACTGACTCTACTTACATTAAATAGGTATTTATATCCAATTCTATATCATTTTCATGCCCTCTAACAGTGGAAGGAAGCAACAGGTATTTTTGTCAGACATCCTAGTACCCTAGATTTTAAACATCTGTTACTGTAAAGTTATGGTTTAACATACCCAAAAATTCTTTTTTACACTTCCTGCT
>NW_009696762.1:11144-37520 GCF_000703405.1 Apaloderma vittatum
GCAGAATTTTTTTTCAGAAACAGGTGACACTGTATTTAGGGTTTCAAAGTCTGAGAAAAACCTGCTGCACTATGAAAAGCCATTCACCAAAAAATATGCAGCATTTTATAACAAGAACGCAAGTTCATTTATGCACTTCAGTTTAGCTCCTAAAATTAGACCTTTTAGCCCAGCGCTACAAGACGCAGCCTCAAGGTAAAGCGTTCTTCTCTCATACTATTGGGAGTCAACCCTAAATATTTCTACCAGCACATGGCAGTCCCGCTGTGCGCAGTCACGCACCTCACAACACACTACGGCAGCCTGGCTTGGACCGCAGAGTTTTACAACGTTATACTGCAGTGTGAAGGTAGATGTTGCTGGTATATTTGATAATTCATTCTCTAACAATTCTTTAGGCAACAAAACTGCTTTGTAGCTTAACTGTACTTACTCCTTCCTGTCACAATGCATAATAAAAATAATAAAAAGGGACCTGATTGCAATTTCTCTACTAATTAACAGAAATTGTGAACCTGCATCCTTGTAGAAGAAAAGCATTAAGATGTTTCAGACTTGTAGTATTTTTGTTGCTGTTTCACTTCAAGATCCTTAACCAGCCTGATTTGTGCTGAAATGTGTCCATTTCCAAGACTGTTTTCTCCACTGACCTTTCCCTTTTCAGAGGTTGGTGAAACCAACCCCAGAGCTATGAGAAAGTCTAACCTTCACGCAAAACATGAAGTTTGTCACTAACGCCCATTGGTTTCTCAAACTTAACTGAGACCAGCAGAGAAAATACTGAGCACAACCAATAACCAAGCTGGGAAAACCAGAGCAGAGAACAAACCAATTAACAGCACAACTTGGCTGTGCTATTCTGCCCAATTCAACAACTCAGACAACCAGTTTCAAGCTTGCCCCTGGTATTTCCCCATATCAAGAACATCTTTTTTTCTCTCCCCGTCAGTTTTAGTATCCAGTAGAGAACTGCAAAAGAACCAGGTGTCCTGGTCTGCCCAGAACGGGGCAAGAACCCACAAACTCACGTTTTGAAGCAGGGGTCCCCCGAGAGCAGGGACATTCCAATCGTCACCTGGAGAGAGGGGACAAGGCACATCATTAGCCATGCTGCAGTGACTTCACAACAGCCAGGAGGTCAAGTGCTAGGTGTAAAGATTAGCGAGATCTAGTTCCTTTCCAAAAGAAATCAGCTTCAGGGATTTAGCAAGGTATTTCCCTCTCTGCCCCAAATCACTGGTATCACAAGCTCCACATTGCAGCAGCTCAGCAGGACACCAGCCTGGCCACCCTGACAACGCGCTTAGAACATTTTTCCTCCTTCCTGTTCGTGATTTCTTTAATGACAAAGAATGCTACCGAGGGTCACTACTTGGCCAAATGGATGCCAAGATATCAAAGGGCACCTCTGATAATGGGAAGCTTTCCAAGTCAGACTAGCAGCACAAAAACAAAATCCTGTCTCCGTACATAACAGGACCTTCTCTCAGGCTCAGCACCGCACTCTGGCTGTGATCTTTCCGAATCCAATAGTAGGATTTCCACTGTAGCAGCACCAGCTGCCGTACCTTTAGGATGGAGTTGTCCTGTCGGGTGTTCTTAGTATCGTATCCTTCCAGCAAGCAGCAACGGACAGTGGACCCAGAGCCCGCAAATTCTGCCAGATTTAGATCAGCAAAGCCCAGCTGTTGCCAAGAAAACAATGGAGGGGAAGGGGAGAGAACAAAAATTACTCAATAAAGGGATACACAATGTCACACAGACCAAAGGAATAGAGCGCATCTGTCAGTTCCTAATCCCAAGCCTGGTGGACATGCGGAGGCCTTCAGGAAGGCAGCCCCGCACAGAGGAAGGACACCCAGTAGTGCTGCTGGCCAGGACAGCGTTAACCAGCCCGCAGCCGTTGCATAACTAAGGACATGGAAGGCACTAGGTCAGCGATGTGGAAAAAACAGAATCACACATACACAAACATAATAAGGCACTCTTTGTATCGGGCCATCCCAGAATGCAGTGGAGCATGTGAACCAGGAGATGAAAGGATATTGTTACAGAGGAAAGTGACACCATCCCGAAAAATAAATCCGAGACTTTCAGGGCAGCAAGCTGGAAGTGCAGAGCCATGCAGCAGTGCGTGTGCTTTGTCCCCACAGACTCGGATGCTGGGCTGGGTAAACTCCTGGAGCAAAGTTTCCTCAACACCGCTAAGATTTAACTAGCAAGTGGTATGCTTGACAGACAGAAGGGAAGAGAAATATTTGGAGAGATTTAGTTGGAAGCTTTCTAAACCTTCTCTAACAAAGGGTAAGTAAATAGGGAAGGTAACAGAAAGCTGAAGATCACAGGCAAATTCAAAGAGGGTACTGATGCCTCTAGGGTAAAGGCAAACACAATGAAGAGAACTTTTGTTTTTCTGCTCTAATTCCTGGTTTCAAAGAAAAAGTTACAGGTTCTTTTACGCAGAGCTTTAGCGATAAAGGTCAGCTGCATCTCATCTAATCTGATCAGGAAGAGCTGCTGTACCCTGTGTTTGGCCAAACTGCCCAAGCACGGAAAGTTTGCGTCATTTCAACATACAGGTCAGCTTCCACCAGAACATGGAGAGAAGGTGCAGAAGCGGCAGCTCAGACACAGCTGTCACTCTGTGCGTTGCAGTACGTTTCTCCTGCCCTGGTGTAAACGGGTGAACACCAAGCCCCAAACAGTAGCACCAGCCTTAGGAAATGTGATGCTGTGCCAACTGTGGAAGCTGATGGGCAGTCACAGCACAAGGCACACTTGCTGCCGTAAGAACTCTGGCTTCCATTGTTGCAAATCAGAAACCACAGCCTGCACAAGATACTGGATTCAGGGGAAGACAGCAGCAAGATTAGCGTATCTGCTTCCTCAATCCCAGTCTCAAAGGGGAACAAGTGCTGGTGGCAAAGGAAAAAAAAAAAAGTGGGATAGAGCAGGAAACTTTCTTCAGCAAAAAAATTAAGGAAAAGAAAACCCCTAACTTTTCTTCCCTTTTTCTTTTCTTAAGAATTCCCTTAACACTGAGTGTTTCTCCAGCCCTTGCTGCGGATGTTCCCCCGTCTCTTCCAGCCAAAGGCTACACTGCTTGCTGAATATTCACTGATAATGAAAAAACAGAGAATTTTTATCTCTCAGAGATAAACGGAACAGGAGAAAGCCACAGAGAGAGCTGCAATCCGTCACTGTGACAAAACTGGAAGACAGAGGAGACATGGCATGACCACACCAGCAGAACAACATAGACCCAGATCCCTCTTCATCCATGGCAGCACTAACTTCTCCAAGATCGACACTGGAGGACGGAGTGTGGGAGAACCCTTCAGTGACCTGCACAGTATGCTGAGGTCAGAAGCTCTTCTCAGGAAGCAGACTCCCAGTATATAGAGGAAGGATCCCTTAACAAAAGGATGTTTTCAAATGTAACCTTTCAGAATAGTTTCCTCAGTTTTCCAGCCAGCTGATGGTGTTTCTTCCAGATCGGTGAAAGAGTTTCCGCTTTATCAGTCCTTCCTGTTGGCTTCCGCTCTATAACCTCTGACACCGAAGTGACATTAACGTCAAACTCAAAGGTGCGCAAGTCGATGGAAACTTTGTCTTGAGCACCAACAGCCCTGTTGCTCTCAGTCCCTGCTGAGCGGGGACCAGGTAAAGAGGGCGTTCACAGGCTGCCTTTTCCTCTAAACCTGCTGCCATGACTGCAGGAGTTTTCAGCTGAATGAAATTGTTTAAAAAGGTGAGGACTCATTGTTTAGAGTGGAAAAATAGTTGCATGGACATACAGACTTCTGCTAGAAATATTAGGAATCCTAAATCACTCAGTTCTGCCATGAGGACCTGCCTGGAACAAGTCTGGTCCAGAGCAAGACTATAAGGCTTAATCACCCCGTCCGGAGCGACATCCCTTGCTTTTGAGTTGACAAAATGCTCAGGTCATCTGCTGAATTCTAGGAGAACCCGTCTGTCTCCTTCACAGGAGACCAAGCAAGATACCAGCCCAAGAGATGACAAGTACTTGAGCTCTGGTCTCCAATTCCAGGCTGGAGCTACTAGGTGTCTCAAAATGTCACTAAACACAACTGTAGGCCGAGTAAAAGGGAAGTGAGTTAGAATACTGCCCAAGTTAGAGCCCGGGTTAACTCCACCATGGAGACATGCCTTCAGCTTGCCTTTAATTCTGCCTTTCCAAATAGGGGAAGCTTGAGGATGGACACTGGCAGAAGGAACAGGCTGATGCGTTTACTCTGTCTCAGAGGCATGTCTCCTCCTCCAGCTATGCTGCTCTCCCTGGGCAGGCAGCTCTGCAGAACGGAGGAACAACCCTTCCCTCAGTGTGAATTTAGTGAAAGAGAAACTGATGGCCCTAGAGACCCTGTCCTAACTAGTCAGCAACTAAAAAGGCACAGTGTGGGAGCAACACTGCCCTCTACCACGCAGCATGGCAGTCCATAGGAGCGAGTGCGGTTCATCCTTCAGAGTCAGTTGCCTCCACAGTCTCCGGAAGGATATTGATTAGAAGAAATTATTACAAGACTGTGCATGACCTGAACATCTGTTTATTAGAAACTAGCAGCAATGAGTCATTTTCAAACAAACAAGGTTTCAGGCTCTGCACAGCTCAACTTGTAAGCCAACATTGTCTCTTGGTCCAGCACCAAGAGGGGAAGGGGGTGGCCCATTGTCTCTCCCAAAGCACAGGCAAGAAAACAGCAGGGAACAAACCAAAACTAACATCCCTGCTGATCTGTTTGTTTTTTGTCTCCTGTGCTTTGGGAGGCAGTGATTTCTGCTGTAGATTTCTGCCTGAACTTACAAGGCAGCGGGATGCCTACCCCAGCCACAACTGGCTGCTGTGTCCTGGAGAACAGACCAGGAGTCTGTGTTTCTTTATTAGCGAGATGCTGCCAAAAGCCAGAGAGTTCACATCTGACTCAGAACTTCCCCAAAGTTTGAGGACATGCAGATCATCTTCCCAACCCCCTTCTCAAGTCCACATCCAGTGCTATCTGGATCCTGTCCCAGTAAATTGATTTTCTCGGGGAACCACTTAACTCAGGCTTAAACTAAGAACTAACAACTGTTTCTCCAGATTGCTTCATGCGGCAGCATCTGGTTTCTAAAGGGTGTAAAGCACCAGCAGAAGACAAGACCATCATCACTTTGCCCTTTCTGTGCTCTTACCTTTGAGTAGGTTTTTCCGCCCTTCAGCTCCTATAACGAGACACAAAACAAACAGGAAAAGCAGCTATTATATGTGCTGGGGAAGCAGGGGGAAAGTCATTACTCAATTCTGGAATTTGCTCTCAGGATTTCACAAATCTCTGTCTCTCAGAGGTTACCACCACCCTGGTTGCTCCCACCCTCTGTCAAGCACCCTTGCTGGAGAGAGAGGCTCCGTTCAAGTCACATCCTGCCCCGAACAACCTTTCCTTCCCACCACTGCCCATGGAATTCTTCCTCCTGCCAAAAGCGCAGCTTCTAACCAACACCACTACACCGGTGGCACTAGCTCCCAGAAGCAGAAGGCAGATGCTTACCTTACGGACTGACACTCGGCAGATGCAGGGGTCCAGGAGTCCTGTGGCTGGGTTGGCACTGATTTTACACACAAAGGTGAATTTCTTTTTCCAGCGGACACAGTTTTCCTGAACTTCCTCTCTGAAAATGCAAGGAAAACATAAAATACAGTATTCAAATAAAGGTACAAAGTCAAACCAATCCCAACTATTAAATATCTTTTTTAATGACTGGCAGCTGGCCTGTAAAGATCCCCTACACCACAGTTCGGTGCACGTCACCTGAAACTGCACCACACAAAGGTGTTACGTTAACCTCAAGCTTTTCACTAGTCAACGCAGGTAAAATCCACATAGGTTACAGGAAACACTAATCACCTCATCAACAGCCTTTGCCTTTAAAACTCTCACAAGCTCTCTGACATTTCCTGCTTAGCCAGTTTAGCCTGGACAGAGCCAACCTCCCTAACTGAACTGGGCTGAGGGTTTGCAAGCTTATCTTCCTACAACGAGCCCGTTTCGTATGGCCTCTGCACAGCAAATGTGTTTTCACGTCCTGGACGGCTTGTCCTTCCCAGGCAGCCATCCTGCCTCTTTTGCTGGGACTAAGCCAGTGAGGACAGGCAGCTCGAAGGAGGACAAAAACGCACGAGGAAATGCTCATGGGTGCATGCAGACAGGACCAAGCCAAGCAAACGCTGCGCTTCAAAACCGAGGGGTTTCAGACCGTAAAGCAGTCTCAGCCAGGGAGGAGGTGGTTTTCCTTGCACAGCCTCTCACCAGCCTGCTCCGATCTCCTGGGGTGGGTGGAAAAGTGTATGGCTCCAGCACCGCCTGAGCTGCAGGAGGGAAGAAGCCTTCCCAAACATGGGAATCGCTTCGGGTATAGCTTTGGCTTCTGCAGAGCCCTCGGCGGAAGCTGGATGTTACCCCTCAAAGGAGGCTGGTTCAAAGGAGCCTGGAAACAAGGTGTGTGGGTCCTTCCACAAGGCTCTGGTCCCCCACTGATCCTCCGCAGGACCTGATCCGTTTACGGCTCAGAGCTTGGCCCTCAGCCAATTAAGTTCTCCAAGTAATGAGGCCAGGGGGCAGGGAAGGCACTTCTTACAGTTATGAGCAAGTAAGTTTGCATCTTGCTCTTATCTCTCCTCTTAGCACAGGACAAAGGGGCAAGGGCACCCGATAAAGTGTTTGCTTTAGCAGGGAAAGGGAGGCTTCCCACCGTCTAACTAGGGCACAGGGTGAGCCAAAGAGATCGGTGGCAAAGGGGAGAACGATCGGTCTTGGTATTGCCTCAACTTTCTCCCCAGGGAAGGAAGAGGCAGAAGGCGACGCACGGCTCAACGAGCTCCTCTGCAACCTTGAGGTGAGCCCAACGGGACAGATACCAGGGCCTGGATCCTGACCCTGGAGGCCCCTGGAGCCCCAATGTGCTGGCCAAGACAAACACAGAAAACAGCAAAGGGGTAGCTGACAAATAACTGAAACCTGTAATCCTCTGTAATGCAGATTAGGGTTGATCATCCCTGTTTAAAACCCGGGAAAACAGAAGGCAGCACTTCCTTCAAGGCAGCGAATTTAAACTCCTTCCCGACAGCACTAAGGCTGGCTATTGAAGTTACTGGAAAGTGAGAAATCGAAGTGCTGAAAATACCTTCCAATCTGGAATTAGTTCAAGATGAGATTTGGTTCTCATCATTCCACTCAACACCAGTTCCTTCAGACAAGGGAAGAAATACTTTTAGGAGAGATTAAAGAGGCTTTGCTTATAATAAAATATTCACTGAGCCAGCCAAATAGAGCAAGTGAAATTTCAGGTGTAAGGTGCCTTAACCATGACTTAATAGCAGGTATCTTGGAAAATCTAACAGAAGGAAAACTCAGATATAGATGAAAAAACAATTAATCAGAATTTTAAAAATGCTTGCAAACATACATGATTCAGAAATGTAAGGAAGGTACATGAGATGCAGAAAACACTGAATGTTTTAGCAGCATTAGTTATCTTTAAAAAAGAACTACTATTTTCCGGAGAGCAAGGCTAACACGAATTCTGCTAAAGACATCAGAGCTTCAAGCTGAATCCTGGAAGGCAACTACCAGTGAACGATTTTCTGATCGGACAGGTAAAACAGCCTGTTGCTGCAAACCTTGCTCATAAACGCAGCTCAGAGCTCTAACTCCTGTCACAAGCAAATATTTAGGTGACTAAGCTCCGGCTCCTCAACCCACCACATGTGCCCGGCTCCCTGCAGCTGCTTCGTCAGTAGGATCAGCCAGAACCGAAAAAAACTTACTCATGAGTTCTCGCTCGTATTACAATGCAGCTACGATCAACCACCTGCTGGATGCTGCTAAGTCCAATGAAGGCAATTACTTCAAAACGTGGCAAAAAGTGCTGATTAGTAATAAGGAGCTCCTTCACAGCTAATTTGCTGTCAAGCGTAAGCTCTGCTAACAGACATTCTGCTTCTTATTAAGTATGTATGTTGGCTTTTCAAAATGGCTGCAGATACCACGTGACACGAGGGATTAGGAAAAGGATCTGTTGGGGGGTTATGTTACCCCCAGCACCACAAGTACGAGCTGCAGGTGCGTGTGTGGCTTGGAGCTTTTCACATCTTTGGCATAGCCTGCACAGGGTGGAAAAGAGTTTGCAAGATAAAAGGCAGAGCTGCTGTGCAGTCCCAAGTTTCACAATCATTCAGCAATGACTTTCACCTTTCTTTTGTTTTCTTTAAAGAGTGGCTTTTAGGGGTGGGTCTGTATCATTAGACAAGTGAGTGGCAGCACTATTGTTTCAAGCCAAACTCTAAAAAAATTAGTTCCACATTTCCAAAAGGTGGCATGTGGGGAAGCAACGGGGTCTGTCTATCCACCTCCCACCGCACTATCATTAGGTTGGTAATTAGAGAACACTAAAATAGTGGAGAAAAAAAAAAGTGGACTCAGATGAGAAGCAGTTTTGTATTTAGCTCTAGAATGTACAATTAGGAACTGTTGCACAGAAACCAAAAATGCACAAGAAGCGTGGCGAGGGCTGCACCGAGAGGCGTTTCCTTCCATCCTAATCACAAGGCACCTAAAAGCAAAGCAGAAACTAACAGCTTAAAACCAGAAGTGGCTAATTTTAAGATTTACTCTGTACTTGGAGAGCCAGAAATAGATCAGACCAATGCCTGGTACTAGGTGCCAATCCAATGGGTCTTCAGAAGTTTTATTTTAAAAAGCCATCTGTACCATTTTGCAGAAAACTCCTAGAAGGCTGAATCCCTGCCAAGCTGAGCTTTGTCCTCTTCTGACTTGAGACTTATTCAAAGCTGTGTAATTACTCTTCCAGACCTAAATATACCTCCTCAGAACAAACCGATGCACCGCTGCAGCTGTTTTTGTGAAAAGTGGAGCTCCAGAAAGAGCTTCTTGGGGTCTTCCAATCCCAGAGCTGCTCACCTACCTCTAAGCTCCTTGACCAGCCAGAAGGGGCAGCTTATTGCATCCCCCTGGCACCATCCTACCCCTAGAGGAGATTCCCCAGAAAAAGAGCAATGAGAAGATGTTTCCCCATAGCATGGTATGAACCCAAGTAACTGGAACGACGCAGGGCAGTGACCCACCAGTTTACTTGCTTTTACAGAAGTAGCAGCCCAGTGAAGCCACCAGGGCCTCTTTGGGTTCAGAGCTCATGCACAGCTTTACTGCAGCTCTGGAGACGTGACAAACGGATTTTGGAGAAGAGTCATTTACCAACTGTGATTTCAGCGCCACGGACAGAGTAGCACTGTTACAGAAAGCCACAAAGCTCACTATGAATGCAAGTTAGCTAAAGCAAACACGCTAGAAAAAGGCCACGTTTATGACCCAGGCTATCTTGAGCTATTGTGGGCCTCTCTCCCACATGAAAACCTAGCTAATGAAACGTCAGAACAGAGATTAAAACTTCTATTTAGAGATGCAAAGCTGCGCTGCACCCAGCTGGGTATCATGCTTCAAACACACAACCCGCTGAGAGAGTTTCGCCTTGCTGAAACATTTCGAGAAGCAGATGCTTCACTCTTACGCTATGGCAGTAGTCACACGTAAGATAGTTAAAAGCACAAAACATCATAAAAAGGCCACAGGCTTACTGGGAGGACAATGGCAACAAAAAAAATAGCTTTCTGAAGCCCAGTGTTTCAGTAGAGCAATGTGTCTCCGTCTGATGTTTTGTGCACAGGAGCAGATGTGGGAAAACCTCAGGCTAAACGAGGCAGTACTGAGATAAGCACACACAACGAGCTGCTTCCCCCCTCTTGGAGATGCAGATCTGTGTCAGACCCTTCAAACAGAACTAATCCTCCTGCCTGCTCGCAGCAGCCGCTTCTCTGCATCCTCCTCCTGCTTCACCGCTGGGCAGGAGCGAAACCTCACTGAAGCAGCATCTCGATCTGATAAGGCACAAGAGAGATAACACCATTTTAGAGAGGCCAGCAAGCCAACTGCCAGCTCAGATGCATTTAAGCGTGAGGGATTGAAAAGCAGCCCTCGAAGGGGCCCAGACACACACCAGCAGTGGGTCTTTGGGGGAGGAAGGTAACAGAATTATCAGTACCAGCGATGCAGGTACAGTCCCCGCAATTGTAGAGGTGGGGAAAGAAAAGAAAACAACCAACTTATTTCAGCAGGTTGCAGCTGAAGGGCATCTTCTGCAGCATTTATTTACACAGCTCTGCCTTCAGCTACAGAGTCCTACCGTTAGGACGGCCTCATGTATTCCTCAGCACTTCCTAAGGCTGAATTAGAGCAGGATCACTGACACTCCCCTGGCTTGCCAAAGCCTGGAACAAGCCTGCGTTATGCTCCAGAGAAGATGGTAACTATTTTAACTAGGTTATCTAAGGCACAGCTATAGAGAGACCTTTCGTAAGTGCAAGGTAAAAGTCACTTTCAGCCTGTTTCAAAACTGAATTGCTAAGAC
Organism: Apaloderma vittatum; assembly: GCF_000703405.1. Taxonomy (NCBI): domain Eukaryota; kingdom Metazoa; phylum Chordata; class Aves; order Trogoniformes; family Trogonidae; genus Apaloderma; species Apaloderma vittatum. The sequence goes on from NW_009696762.1 coordinate 21,630, forward strand.
ACCCAGGTCAGTAATCAGTACTCACATCACTGCGCTTGCAGCACGCTACAATTTATATTATCCTACAGACACAGCAGGTCCGGCTGGGAACAGAGGGCCTAATCACTGCCTATAAAGCACAGAAAATACAAAGGTGGGTGAGTGTATACACCTAATAGAAAGTGAGCCTTCATTTATCTGGTTTCAATTCTTGATCCAGAACCTTTAGGTATCTCCAAATATCGGGCTTAGGACAGTGCTTGTCACTGTGGCACATGTACTATTAAACTGCTCTTGTCCTGAGGCTTTGCCACTCAAACTCCTGGCAAGGAAAAGGAGAAAAATTGACAGCGAAGACGATGCATCACTGGCAGAATGCACATGGAAGAGCAGTGTGGGAACACCTCACACTAGTAAAAGCTTAGGGCTGCCATGTTTTTTATCTTATTGTCAACCTCACACAGGCTAAATGCAGGTACAAATCAGAAGCGAACATGGTGCAGCAGCAATAGGTGCCAGGTGCTGGGAAGCTCAGTGAAAACATATTGCGAGACTGAGAGGTGACACACCATATTCCTTGGGGAATGCCACACGGGATCATTAAAAAAACCCACCTGGGTACATGACGCATGGAGATCCAAGGCAGTTTAACCTGGAGGTGTACAAGTGCTTTGCAGCAAGTTATTTACACGGAGGGGTTTTGCCTTGCCTGAGCAGAAGGAACAGAAAGGGCTGCAAGTAGTTCTCAACAATAAAGTTACTCTGTTTTGACTGGGCTTACATCACTGACCAGAACAACTGCCAACCCAAAGAGCGGGACGGCCCCCCCCTGCAAACAACCCCCCATTCTCCAGCTGACAAGCGCTGGTTGTTGTGTGCTGGACGTCAGCAGTTATGATGGAAAAATGGCTCAGGGACAGATGATGCAGACTGTGTTACCGAGAGAACCAAGCAAGCCTTTGTTGTTCCAAACAAGTCGTATTTAGATGTTTAAATTAAACAAGGGGTCAGCAGTAAGGCCACCACATCTACCACCTACTCACAAAAAACTTCTAAATCCCCAGCAAATCCATTCCAATGCCCCATGGTGGAGAATGACACCTACCCAGACCTGGCATCAGCTTGCCCCTGTTAATTTTGGTCTTTGTTAGCACCACAGGGGAGATATGTATGGGCTCTCTCAATATTAGATTTGAATATCAGTGCTTTTAGGAAGAAGCATTCACACCACCCAGCATTTTTTGGGGGGAACAAGGCAAGCTCCAACACTTCTGGATGCACATCCATCCACTCTCGTCATTTGCTGGCACCTGGGGAGGTGGGCAAGAGCGAACAGGGAAAGAAGAGCAGGGAAGAGTCAGCTCAGGAAACTAGATTCCACTTACACAGCTCACAGTACAGCCTGCATAATGCCTGTTTGACTGGAGAAGAGACAAATACAGGAAAAAAGGATTAACAGCAACGGAGGGTGGGGGGAGCTAATGGAAGAAACTTCATCCACAGCTGAAAAACCAAGGTAAGGAACAGTCAAGACTATTTCACTGGGGCACAGGGGATGGCAACAGCACCAAGTATGCGAAAGGCGAGGGAAGAAAAGAATTGGAACAAAAGCAATGAGGCGAGCATGAAATAAAAACAGGGCACAAAGAATGATTTAGAAATCCTCCTTAGGAGTGAGCTGGTATCTAGCAGGCAAGCGATTGACTTTTTATGGCTTTAACCTTATTTCCAGAAGAAGCTCGTTTCTGTAGAAGCACAGCTTTTGAACTGCGCGTTCCCCCAAAGGCAGTGATCAATCTTGATAAAGGTCCACCAGTACAAGCCAGGGAGTGATGATACCTACTGCAGAATGGGGGTGGCAGTCAATCACCAGTAGAAAACCCTCCAGCATCAGCATTCTTAGCTGTGTATTAACAGCTTCTTTGAAAGGCAGTGATTCAGATATGTCTGGACTCCAGTCACATGCATCCAGGCATCTTTAATAAGTGACAGACATGAAATCCTGCACCTCGTGCAGAACGTCCCATAGGCAAGAGCTTCCCAGGGCAGTCCCTCTCAGGTACTGGGTACCCACACCCTCCAGTACATCCAGAGCTTCTAAAACCTAGCATCAGGGATTATTTTAGAAAAAACATTTCCAACCATTCCTTGTATCTAAATCTTAAAACTGTTAAGATCCTCCTAACGTGAACTATGTTAGAAATACTATGAGACACAATGGAAGTTATTAAAAAATAGCGTGCAGCTGGTGGCCTGAGTGTTACAGCAAAAGTTGCATAATGAAATAAAAATTGTGCCAAATGGAGAAAGTCACAGAATAATGATCATTTAAAATTTAAGCTATAGAACAAGTCAGATGAGTTTTGGAAGGGTGGAGCAGGGAGAAGGCAAGGGGAAATAATTCTAACAGACTAAGTTGCAGAGCGGTAAGGGATGTGGACCAACACTTCACAGACAGGAGGACATGCCCAGCAAAGCCAGACTGCTTTGAGGTATTTATAATTCACACTGACTTCTTGAAAAGGAGAGGAAAAGCTGGATATCAGGAAAACAAGGACGAGAAGGGACTGTAACAGCAAGTGCTGTGCAATACGTCCACTGTTACACACCGTGCAGAAGACAGACCAACCCGAAGTAGTGCAAATCCAAGGATTTCTTGCCACATCTACGGAGCACAAGCTCTTTTTGGGCAGAGGCCAGGGATGTGTGCCAGGAGCAAAAACATCACAAGCAAAAAAGAACCAAACTCTTAAGTGTAAAGGAAGGAATAACTGGGTAGTTGACTCAGTTACTGAAATACAAGTCCGTAATAACGTGCGTATTGAATGCTGAAAGGCGCATTTGCTTTTTTTGAACTCTGATCATGCACTGAGTCACCAAACCAACTCCTACTTCTATTGTTCCAATAGACTACGTTGGAGCTGGATTAGCCAAGAAACAAACCATGTGCCAGGCTGCCCAGCCCACCACCAGCGCTTTCCTCTCTTCAGCAAACTCACAAGGATTACATTACAGAAGAAACAAGAATAGGTCTGCACTGCAGATTTCACTTGAGTCTGCCCAGGCCAGTCACCAGCTACTACCCTCAGGACGCTGTACGCTGGTGCTGCGTTCTCCAGCCTGTCTCAGAGATGCTGTTCCTCTTGCTCTCGTGGTTGCTCAGCGCTGCTGAAGACTGGGCCTTGTGGTTCACATCCAACACGCTCTGAAGAACTCATGAAACTTGGAGCAAAACCACTCTTCGGATCTGATTTTCTGTAACTATGACCGCTGAACAACCAAACGCGCTCTACACATAAAACAGGCATAGGGACAACTTAACTAAGAAGGCCTCCTGAACTCTTTCAGCCAAGTCAGCTGGAGTTATAGGGCATGAGCAAACCCAAGCTGAAAGATCTCCACGTTACTGAGGGATGGAGTGCACAGGGGAGGGGGTGTTTGGGCTTATCACCAAGTCAATTGGACAGTAAAAACCACAGAAGTTAGAAAAAGAAAAAAAAAAATCCTGACTTTGCCAGTGCCCGTTAGTCCTTGGCACAAATCGCAATTCAAATTTCCCCTGTGATTCTAACAGACCAAGGAACTGAATCTTCAGAAGGTCCCAAATGCTTCTGAAAAGAAATTTTTAAAAATGAGGTTTGTTCTGTGCAGATGGTTACAAGGTTAAGGTGGATTAACTGACCTCTCTTCTACGTTTCTGTACCACACTGCAGTTTAGAAAGTCTTTTCACCTCTGGCAGACCGTAGATGTAAAATGAAGATTCACTGATTATCCGCTGCCAAGATATTTATAAACTTTCTTCATCTCCTAAGTGTTAGCTGTCATCCTGAGGGATTCCAGATTTGCCTTTTGCTGACTACATTTAAACTCCTAGTGAAGAAAGACAGCAATGTAAACTCCAGCAAGGAGAACTCTGATAATATCCCGACTACACAGGGTACAAGGCATGGCTAAAACTCCACAATGCAAGAAAGCTGAGTTGTAAACAAGATGCTTTTGTAAAGAAAAGAGAAAGCTACCAAAAAAAAATAATAAATAATCCACATTTGCCCTCCAAGGTGAGAAAAATCAAGACACGGGTCAGCTCAATATTGCAGGGCTTTGCTGGGCTGGAAAAAAAAAAATCCTGAAGGGAATCAGCACAGGACTAGAAACAACACCCCTAACACAAGTGATGTACACAGAGACAATTTTTTTTTGCCTCTAAGACAGATTTGTGGCATATGATGACATACAGACAACAGAATAGTTAAGTGACTTTTTTTTTTTGTTGCCAGTATCAAGCCCATTTCAACCAGGAGGGTTTGCCAGTATATAGCTGTACCAGATTAAGTCCTTATAGTGCAAATTAACTTGCACATGAGGCCAAGTTCATTTCTGGAATAATTTCATTAATAGCGTGTGATGTAACATCACTGCAATTTGGCTCGAGTAGGCTGAGGAGCCCTTCAGTAAATAAGCTGCCTGAAGTCAACCCCGGTGCTAAAAGTAGGTTTAGTTACCCAAGAGGTAACACCCTGCTGTGCTCAGACATGTTCACCTGTGTGTCACTTCTGTGGGGTGTACATACAGTCAAAACCGATACAATAGTGCAGGAGAAAGCCTTTTATACCGTAACAGCAGCTTTTTCATTCCACAACAAATACAGGTGCTTTGCAACGTTTCCTTTATAAAGGCAACGTTCACCAGTACAAACCAGGTCACTGGTTTTAGGACAAAGTACAGACACATTCTTCCTGAACCTCTGGCCTCTCCATCCTTATCTATTGCCGTTTGAGTTTATCAGCAAAAAGGGAGAAAAGGTTTACAAATAAGAAGCTGCTGAGTAAAGTCTGCTGCCCCCTGACTCATCACCACACAGGCTGGGATTTCTAGACCCTTCCTGTCTCAATCCGCCCTTGTTCTGCCCCGACTCCAGACTATGCCAAAGCCAGTGTTACACCAGAGGGCTGGAGCCAGCAAGAGGGGAGAGAAAAGTGTCTGAGACAGAGCAGTTAAAGGTGCTTTTGCTCCTCTGGAGTCACATCTCCAGACAAACACAGTTCTCTAAGAAAGCCCGGTATCTCATGATGCAACTTCTCCTAATCAGAGAAAGGTAATTTCACACATCACATCTTGGTTAAAAGCAGAATACAGGAGAGCTCTGCATTCTGTGACAGCAGTCGGTGCTGGTTAAGCCCCTGGGAGGCAGGAGCACACGGGTGTCCTCTGCTCTGCTGCCAGGAGCGGTTTTCTGAGGATCAGAGAGCTTCTACCTCCTCTGTGGCCGTCGCTACCAGCTGTATTCAGCTGTATTCCCTTGATTCTCCCCTACTGAGAGCAAAAGACATTGGAGATGTGTATGCATCGCCTCTGGAGGGAAGACAACATGCAGATTTGTTTTGAATGAACAGATGTACTTGCATGGAAAGCAGGAAAAGCCATTGCTATAAATCTCTATCAGAAATGGACCTTAAAGGAAACAGAGGCTAAAAAGAGTATGATCAGCTACTCCCTGTACAGCAGAAACAGGGTATTCAAAAAGCAGAAAGGCAGCAAATGTAAGAAACAGTTGTAGGAAACACACTCCTCCACAAGACAGTTTCCCTTGCGGTAAGGAGCGCCGAAAACATAAGATGAGCAGCACTGTACTTGAAAGGAATTCAACATTTACGCAGATGCAGTTGCCTGGTGCTACCGAGGTACGAGATAAACTGTATCAGGCTGCTGACAGGAACCAGGAAAAAAGCATTCCTACAGAGGGGTTACTGCATAATTAATCTGTAACAGAGGCAAGCAGACTACCTCTGAACAGCCCTTATTGCTCCGGAAACAGGACACTGCACTAGCTGGGGCTGACCTGGTACAGCAAGTCTGCATCAAAGTGTGAATGCTATTGCTCCGTTCCAGGGCAATGAAGCATTAAGAGATGTGGAAAAATTGCTTAATTATAAATATCCTAGATTCCTCCCGTGTATGCTGTGATATGCAGGCTAGGCAATGATGGGAAGAACAGGAACTAGCAAGAGAAACAGAAAAAGCATGATGAAAACACAACCAAGCTGGCAACCCTCTCTCCAGTCCAGGTATGGGCAAACAAAAATCCACTGAAAACCACAATATCACACCCAACCTCACCTTCGCTGTTTCAAGTGTGGATAAAGCCTGAATAAGTTCAATACATGGCTGGTGAAAAAAAAAAAATAAAAATTCTCACAGCCTGAGTTTTTCCAGTCAAGCCTTTCCTTCCCCCTCTCCCGGTCATATGTCTTTTTATTTTGATGAGCAATATTATCCCTTAAGGACTGGAAAGAGAAGTGACTGGATGGAAAACAAGGCAATCAGAGACCTTCAGCAGGGTTTACTCTGGCCTTCCCATTTTGTACTCCTCACAACTTGCATTTCAGGAGGAATGGAAACTCCAGCAGCAGGCACGAGGACAGGCAGGCGTGTGCTGACCAGTCTTTCATGTGGCAGCTGGCTGAGGGAGTCTCTGTTGATCATTAACCCAATATCCATTAGTGAAATACCTTGCCACGGTCACTTCATACAAAGTTTTCCTCTGGAAGCAAAATGGAAGTACGCGACTACCCCAAATTTAAACCCTGAGGCCACATCCCTTTCACAGGGTTTCCTACTACAGGTTCCTTGATCTGCTTTCCCGCTGTGAAGCCAAACTGGAGCATAATGGTTGGTCATTTCTGAAAGGCACCACATAAGACGTTAAATTTCATTTTCTACACTCAGTACGCTGAAGGACAAGAGAAGAGACTTGCCACATTAAGGCAAACATGCAGCTCTAGGAAGTGGCAGTCTCAAAAGATAAGTTTTCTATCATTAGTAGGTTCTTTCAGAGAGCACATTTCAGGGTAGTTACTAACCACATGCATGGGTGATGCTCTCTGTAGGTCTCTAAAGCTGCATTGTTAATTAATGCTGCAGCTTTCTGGCCCTTCCAGGGCAGTAATTCTATATACTCTCTTCCTTCCATGTAAGCACCCTCAGTGCTTTCAGGCTAAACAGACAGGGCTCATTTCTTATTTAGAATGCAGCATACAGCCGTCAAAGTATTTTTAGCTCCAGTTCCATCTCCCACCACAACATGGGACTTCCTTCAAGGCCTCCTCTCATCACTGAAGTATGATAAATTCTGCCAGAGGAAAGGCATAATCTCTCACCAGCTCAGCTACTTTCTATTCACAGGGAAAGTGTCCGTTATACAGACTGTACATGCTATTGCTTATCTAGAAAATCCTGTCTCTTCCACACTTGCCTCCTCCCAATCCTCTACTCTCCACGTGCTTCCTCTTTGTTTTTTCCCCTCATCCGCAGAACCCCATCCTATTTCCTTGATCTCTTCCTTAATTTCAGCTGCACCAATTGAACTGCATGGGAGGCCCATGAGAAGCACGTGAAAATGACATCCATAAAGATCGGTAATTTTGAATCCCTCGGAACAATTCCCTTTCTTGCTCACCAGATTAAAAATACACCAAACAAGAAGGCTGTTCATCCAGCAAACACAGGCACAACTGTTTGTCAAGTGGGAAGTGCCTTCAAACCCAGGCACTAAAACGAGATGCTGAGTCCCACTGTATGGTACCAGCGAGATCGTGATGCCAAGTCCGGGTTACGACAGTGATGCGTATCGTGTCTCCCAGCATGTGCAAAACAGCACAACATGCATAAACTGCAAGAAAAAAAACCCACAAAACCCCAGCCTCTCATCCTGCAGGGTAAGCAGCTAGTACTGGGGTGAGATAACACATCCAGACACCTGAAATAATCACCTTTACAGCATGGATTACTGATCACAGAATCACAGGCCACCACAGAAGAAAAAAGCAGATCCGAACGCTGGTCCAGGGCATTCATGAAAGCTTCTGTTTTATTATCTAAGAAGCCACGGCTACAAAATAATTCCCGACCCATTTGGGAGCAGGCTGCAAACCCAGCACAGAGCTGGCAGCCCACAGAGGATGCAGAACATATCCTGTTTGCAAAAGGGAGGCCGCACACAGAGCCGCATCCGTCTGTCCTTGCACAGATCAGACCTTACAGGTGGATGCTGCAAGAGCTCACCATCCCACTCCGCCAGGCTTGCAAGCAAACAGACTTGAAGCGAGGAAGGTTTCTGATCTGAGGGAGACGCTGGGTTCTTTCCTGAAACACTACCAGATGTAGCTTCCTGAAATAAAATAATAAGAAGAAATAAATCTGCACCTACCTCATTCATCTAGAAACCGGTACCAGAACAACTTGCCATTGGCGATGTATGGTCTATTAAAATACCAACCACTGTGCAGTGAGACCACAGGCTCCCGAAGGCATGCATGAATTCCTCAGAAATACAGCTACAAAGCTAGAGTCAACACTGATGGCAGCTCAAGAGCACAAAGAATAAACAGCCTGGAAGCCATTTAGGTTTTGCTCTGTATTTAAGAAATAAATACACGTCTTGAAGTGGGGGCAGCCTCTCCCACCTGCCCATGTTCTCAGCCAGAGCTGATGGTTTTGCCCACCCTGCAAACCAGGTGGGTCACAGGGCCTCGGTCTCAAAGCAGAACATTGATTTCCCATGAGCAATTTTTTGAGCCAAGGGCTGCTTAAGTCACACAGATAAGGCCGTTGCTAAGAGGTGGCTGTCAAAGGAGTGCCAGCTCAGAATCGGTGATGAGGGGGAAGTCTGAAAGCCGGCTGTATCCAAACATATTTACTGATGCTGTACACACAGCGTATCGGTTACAGGGCTTTAGATTACAGCTCCTGGTCAACAAAGCAGCTCCTGCCTGAGCAACAGCAGGCGGAACAGGAGTCAGAGCATGAACAGACACTGTTCTTTACTCAACAGGATACAGCCCCCGTGGCAGGAAGGCTCTAACGTAATTCTGCCTGTCTTGTGACAGGCTCCAACATGGTGACCGGTGACAGGAAGAGGTAAGTCCGGCACAAAACAAATCCACCCAACCCAACTCAAGGCCTCTGTGGTTTGGCCCCGCAGGTGTAGCAGTCAGAGCCCAAAAAAGGTGATAGAAACGCTCTGCAAACTCAATGTGCTGCTTAAGTTCATCTGTAGCAAAGAGCTTGCAGTGCTCTATCACCGCTGCACTTTTCCCAACACCTTCAGCTTGCCAGAGGTTGAACCTCATGCAGGGCTTCAGCTTTTCCAACTTTCACCTCCATTTACCAACACTGCTGGAATTAAATCTCTTTTTCTCATCTTTGCCGTCTAGTTTCTCTACATTTGTTTCAGAATGCCAGCACTGCAAGTACTATGACTTAATATTATCCTGAACTAGGTTAATGTTTTATTGCAAATTGTTTTTAGAGGCCATATTCAATTGCCTTCTCCACTAACAGCCCCAGCTTGAGGCTGCAGCCAGGAAAGAAGCTGGTCTGGAACATTAAAACTCACTCAATCTGTATACTAGGAGTTCGTGTACACAGGAGAAAGCCTACGTTTTTGGACACATTTGCAACAAAAGCACTTACTTTAAAAAATGTTATCCTATCATGTGCTCTAGCAAATGATAGAACCAAGCACACATTGTCCTAAAATGGGAGAACAGTTTGGAGCCAAACGCAAGTTCCTTCTTCTACTAAATTGTGGCAATCACATACGAATCCAGAGCCAGAACTCAGTCAGCGACCCTCTTTTTGTTACAGCTAGTTTTCTTCCTTCTTGGAGACACTGACTCTAGAAGAAACTATTTAGTTACCCAACCTTTGTTTTCAGGCAGACAGTGGTGAAGATTTAGATCTCAACAGGGCTGAATCAGACCTTTAGTCTCTGACTAGCCAAACGGCTAACGATTTTCCAGTCTGAAAGAGTCAAAAGCGGTGAACATGGTTACCTGAAGGATCCTGTAACACCAGGCACAGCAACTACTTATGTAAAGACAGTGAATTAGTTGATTTTTAACTCTCACCACTGAGAGCTGCGTTTTGGAGGTGGTACAACTTGCACCTCCCTGCACAACAGTTTCTGAATCAGCCATGTGTTAGCAGCGCAATGCTTCTCCTTCTTTATGTCCTGCAGAAATGAAAAAGTTGTGCGTACCACTAAGACATGATGCTTTGCATTCCACCAGCCGAGGAAAGCAAGTAGCTTTAGATCTGTACCTCCATGAGGATGACAAAGCCACACTTACACAAAAGCTGACCTCAGTCCACAGGGAGCTATCAGGATGAGATGCCTCCTCAAATGTCAGCATTTCCTTTGGCTTTCTGGATGCAGCTTTATACACAAAATAATAATAAAAAGAAAAGCATGCAGGGCAGGGTGGCGTTTCACACTTAATTAAAAGCTTCAAGGGTAAGAACGCTCTTGGTTCAGGCTCCGGCACTGAAATACTCTCAGGCCAGACCACCCCAGCACAGCCAGCTCTTCCCAGAGCAAGCCCACGAGCACACAGCTGCGGGGCTGCAGGAGACAAACTACGCTCTTTGGTGCAAACAGGAGGGCCAGGATCAGAAAACCAGGTTGAATTGCTGCGTGCGCTTGGAAAAGCAAAACGAATGCAGTTCGAGGTGCCTTCAGAAGACAATGAGGAAGGTGGGAAATACCCTCAAAGCTACTCAACTCATGCAAAAGTCTTTCCTCTAGAGTCAGCCAGGGGCTTTCAGAGTACAATCCCTTCTTTCAAATCCAGAAACACCAGAGAGAAACTGCTGGCACACTAACAGAACAAGGTAGGGTGAAGTGTCCGGAGTCTGTGGACAACACCTGGCTTTCCACTTCCTCCACATCATGCACCGGCAATGCTCGCTGCCAACACGCAGCCAGAAATCACTCAGCACCAAGGTAAAGAGCATCTGGATGTCACTCAGCATTAACTGACACACTAAGCAGTGGGAGGGGGGAAATGCAATCGAGTCTTCCTCTTCTGCGGTACCCAAAGATATTCATGTACGTACTACATCAGCCTGTAGATTTAGGCACTCATTTGGCCATCCAACCTCCTGCCTGCACCAATTTATGGATCCAAAACCTCCTGACGAGTTTACTGGATCATCTCTCTAAGAACAAAGATGCACCGCCCCCCCCCCAAAAAAAAAGCTTCAAACTGGTACAAAACGCAGCAGCCCATCTGCCTCACAAAATCGGTTGCCATGAATACATCCCTACTGCTCTGTGCCTGCTATTTTTAAAGATACTTGGGAGGCAACTGAATTCACTGGTGGTTGTGCTATTTAAGTATCTGGATTAATGCTATTCAAGGAATATATCAGTACTTCTCCACTGGGAAATACAGCCCCTGCTTGGCCTACACCTGCCTTGGATGCATTTTCAGAAGACCAACTTCAGTAATTCAGTGGCAGGGTGATAAATGCACAGACAATAGATGCTTTTCATGTGGAGCACTGTAAACTGAAATGGGTGAGTCTTATCCTCAGAAGCCCTGTCAGAGCAGAAGGAGACTTTACAAAAGGAGGGAAAAGACAAGAAGAAGGGTATTTACAGCTGCAACTTCAGTCACTAAATATCCATGGTTTAATGCAAGGCCTGAGCAACGAGTACCTGCCCACAAGAAAAAACAGACCAGAAAACCCAAAAGAGAGGCAGATCTCCAAAGCTGAATATGCTGACAGGACCTGGACCTTTCTCAGAAGGCCTTGAATTCCTTAGAGCATTAAGTCTTAACGAATTTCAGACAGGTTGCTCTCCAGCCACGCTGCTTGGTGCCAGCCCGGGCTGAGGAGATGTGAGCAGCTCAGCCCGGTGCCCCACCGGACCCCCAGCGCCAGGTGCCAGCAGGTTCCTGAAAGCCAGGCTGAAGTGGACTTGGGACTGGGACGTGCTGGCGGGAGCTGGCAGTACAACCTCTCACCTCTGCTCTGCTCACAGGTCACATTAACCTGGTGCCACCTAGCAACTCATTGGATAGATCATATTCCTGGTTCTCATCACAGACATGGACAAGCTGCCAAGTAAGTCTAATGTAAATAACCTGAAAAATCTGTCTCTGGAGATTTGTATATTCTCAGACAACTCTCTCCATATCACAGGTCACTAAACTGAGAAAAAAGAAAACTGATTTAGTGTGTTCTAGGAAGAGTTCCTACACCTACCTCTCCCCTGCAGTTTACAGACTCAAAACAACATGGGACACCTTTTTCAGATCAGTTTTCTGAAAACTCACAGGCAGAAAGAGCTACTGGTGAGCTCGATTATAGCTACATACCCCCCGCTGCCACAGACAGCAGCAGAACACCAAATCAATTGCTGAGGAAACACCAGACTTTTTTACACAAGCAGCTCATGTAAGAGGATGATACACTACAACCTCAACCACAATTGGTTTTGGAAGTGGTTGATTTCAGAGAAACAATGCTGATCCTAAATAAGGTATAAACTTCTAACACAGCATGGACACAGCATCTCCTTCCCCTTAATCTTTCCCCAGATCCAAAAAGTATCAAAAAGGTCACGGAAGAGACCAGAGGAGCACGGAGCGGAGTCAAGGCATGATCTGGGAGCCTCTTTCACATGGTAACTCTTCTCCTCACTGTTCCTGGAAATTCATCCCTCCTGAAGGTTCTCTAACTGCAACAGGGTAAAATATTTGGAAAAGGTCAAATGACTCAATACCACTGAGACGTGTAACATTTCAAGTAGGAACAGGTTTCCATGTGCTTTCAGTTAGAGTACAGACAGGTTAGGGGAAAGGCGGCAAACCCAGCAGCCTTCTTCCCCTTTGCTCGTTCGTAAGCAATCAAGCCAGTTGAAAGCAACGTGTGTTTGGTTTAAATTACAGATGATTTTGCTGCTGGAACACATCTGCACACACCACGCTGAGCGAGCTGCTGAACTTCAGCCAGCTCAGAAAACAACCCAACGCAACCCCAACGGCTGGCAGCATCCGCAAACCCCAGCGACAGCTCCTAGAAGCTGCTTTCAGGGACAATGAGGAGAGCGAGCTCGATATTTCTCAGAACACGCTTTCCCTGAGACACCCTCCAGTTCAACTCATTTTATTACGACTCCAGGAAGCAGAGGGGTTAATTTCTTCCCAAGTTCACATACTGTTTGAATTCCTTAGATAAGCTGCTTCCACCAAACCCAAGGATCTACCCTCAGGCGAGAACACTGTAAGGAAAAGCTCTTTTGATAGATTTTCTTCAAAAGAGAAATTAATTCAAAGTCCATTTTTGGAGGTGTTCCACGCCCACGGCTTCTACAGACTTCAAATGAAGTTACACCATGTCTCTGGAAGAAAAACCATGCTTTGAGCAATGCCCTACACTCCGATTTGCAAGACAGAAATGTTTTACACTTGCCTAATAAAATTCTCTCCTGAAATGAGAAAGGCCCATGTGCAGCACCACAAAGAGGAAAACCAGATCAAACCAGACTTTAGCTCTGGGATACAGCAGTTAACAGCTAGCACAAACTAATCCTGTACCTTTAAAACTGAGCAGTCGCTCAGAAAAGCAAAAAAACAAGTTTTGAAAGCCACCAAAGACTTCCTTCACATCTTGAGGCAGAAAGCAAGCAAGTCTGGGCTGTTACCGAACTCGCGTTTGCATACTACTTGTGATAATCTATGGTACATAGTTGGAAACAAAGCAAGTTTTTATTAGCAATTAGTAGCAGGAGTGGGGACAGACTTGCCTCAAGGAGTCAGAGAAATGCCAATACACGATGGCAGAACAACCTTGTAAGATGTGCAGCACAACAATCTCAATATGACAGATCACGTAAAAAAGAAAATACTGGAGCTACAGACTTGGGAGATGCAACAGCATCAGTTCAAGGAGATAAACCGTGTCTTTTAACACCGATAACTTTGACTCTAGGCGGCAGTTTCCCCTTGCACAGTGATTTGCAATGCAAAGCAAGCTCCTTCCACTCTTACCAAGAACAGCAATTCAGATGCAAAGGGTGAGAGCAAAGTTGGGATGGGTTAATCTGCTTAGATGTAATTTTCTACAGAGTGAATTTCAAGTCAGGCACGCAAAACATTATAGCAAAGGGTCTGAAACAGCATATGAGAACTTGGGCAAGGACAGGGAAGAAAAAACAAGAGAGTACTTCATCCACAAACCCCAGCTCCTTTCAGGGGAGTGACCTCCCACTCCCTCCCCACACCTCAGAAAAATTTAATCCGGCTCTGATCAGCCAACACCACCCAGGTTCAGAGCTCTCCAGCTACATTCTTCCCCAGCTCCGGAGAACGATGCGGCATGTGGAGTCTTACAATGGAACTATTAAAATCCCATCAAGGGGTAGGCAAGTGGTAGCCATATGCTAAATCACTCAAATGAAGAATAACCAGAGAAAGAAGCACAGCCAGGAAGCAAGTCAGCAAGCAGCTTCTTACCTGGTAGATAAGCTAGCGAAGTCTCCTCCATCTAGCAGCCTGATTTTGCAGAACAAAACCCCATTCACAAAGGGGACAGCAGTCAGCTCTTCTAGAGTGAAACTTGTCTGAAACTTGAATTTCTTCTTCTTCATCAGGAAAGCCATGGGCAAATTCAGCGTGGAAAGCCTGGGAATTCCAAACAAGATCAGGGAGGAGCGGCTCAAAACACACAGAGAAGCAGAGGAACAGCACTTGTCCCAAGAGCACAAGCAGGGAGTAAATTCCAGTTCAGTTACAACGATGGCCCAGCTTCAAACACACAATTCTCTTCTCTTTGGTGGTCGGATCTGGCTGTGGGATCATCGCCACGGCAGGCTTCAGGTGAGAAGGAAGAGGTCAGATTAAATCTCTGCAACATCTCCAAGGGAAAAGGGAGGGAGAGAAGTCGGTCTCAGCTCCAGACCAGCAGGAGCTGTCCCAGTCAGAGGTTGCTGTGCTTTGTCTTCAGCACAACCCCTCCAGAAAGCATCTCTTGTGGGAAATCATCTTGAGTCTCTGAAGAAGCCTTAAGTCTGCGGGCAGCACGTTCAGACAGCTTCCAGCTTCTATCTCCTCCTCTTGTGCCTGATACAGGTCTTCGGGTTAGCCTTTGGGAGGGAAATAAGTAAATTAGTCCCAGACAGTCTTGGGCTCCTCCTCCTCCTGTTCTAAAACCTGTTTGGATGGGTAATATTCAGTCCAGACTCATACCAGTCTTAAGAGGTATGGCCCCAATTAGCCTGGCCCCAACATCCTCTTTCTCCCTTTTGCCTAGAGCAAGCTTCGCTGTTGTCATCCTCCTCATAATTTCTGTTTTGCAAAGCAGCTAATAAAAATCTGCTCTATTTTCATGCATCATCCTCAGAAGCAGTTTACAGAGCAACATCAGTCTAACACGGAGTCTAACAACTGTAAGCATCTCAAGAAATGCAAAAATCTGTTTTGTTTCTGTGTTCCCGACCAGCCATAAGTGTTAGCACCTGTATCTCATAAATGGAGAACCATAACTTCTGTTTTGCAAAGCAGCTAATAAAAATCTGCTCTATTTTCATGCATCATCCTCAGAAGCAGTTTACAGAGCAACATCAGTCTAACACGGAGTCTAACAACTGTAAGCATCTCAAGAAATGCAAAAATCTGTTTTGTTTCTGTGTTCCCGACCAGCCATAAGTGTTAGCACCTGTATCTCATAAATGGAGAAAGCAGCACAGATGAAAAAAAAAAAAAAAAGGCAGTCTGCTCCAGATTACACAGCATAACAACCAAATCAGGTCATCTGGCTGGGCAATAGCCAGGCCCACCGAAGTATGCTGCCTTCCCCCACCGCCAGGTCCACACCAAGCCGTGCCCCACACTGTTCAGTTTTGGGGCTGGAGACGGTAATTTCATTACACATTTACGCAACACCTAAGCCAGAGAGGCCAAGAGCTGATTAGCATCTAGAAGGGATGAGGTTATGAACGCTGGGCAGTAAACAATCCTCGCCGATACTCAGAATTAATGACTGCAAACCAACGCGGGCAAAGCTCCTGCTGTGTGTGCGGTTAAGCCCCTTGCCCGCTCGGGCGGCAGCGGGAGAATCCAGCC